>NC_141836.1:1887100-2062100 GCF_982586985.1 Callionymus lyra
TTGATGATCTACTGACTCCTTCAAGAAACATCTCTGTGTTTGATGATCTACTGACTCCTTCAAGAAACATCTGTGTTTGATGATCTACTGACTCCTTCAAGAAACATCTGTGTTTGATGATCTACTGACTCCTTCAAGAAACATCTGTGTTTGATGATCTACTGACTCCTTCAAGAAACATCTGTGTTTAATGATCTACTGACTCCTTCAAGAAACATCTGTGTTTGATGATCTACTGACTCCTTCAAGAAACATCTGTGTTTGATGATCTACTGACTCCTTCAAGAAACATCTGTGTTTGATGATCTACTGACTCCTTCAAGAAACATCTGTGTTTGATGATCTACTGACTCCTTCAAGAAACATCTGTGTTTGATGATCTACTGACTCCTTCAAGAAACATCTGTGTTTGATGATCTACTGACTCCTTCAAGAAAAATCTGTGTTTGATGATCTACTGACTCCTTCAAGAAACATCTGTGTTTGATGATCTACTGACTCCTTCAAGAAACATCTGTGTTTGATGATCTACTGACTCTTCAAGAAACATCTGTGTTTGATGATCTACTGACTCCTTCAAGAAACATCTGTGTTTGATGATCTACTGACTCCTTCAAGAAACATGTGTGTTTGATGATCTACTGACTCCTTCAAGAAACATCTGTGTTTGATGATCTACTGACTCCTTCAAGAAACATGTGTGTTTGATGATCTACTGACTCCTTCAAGAAACATCTGTGTTTGATGATCTACTGACTCCTTCAAGAAACATCTGTGTTTGATGATCTACTGACTCCTTCAAGAAACATCTGTGTTTGATGATCTACTGACTCCTTCAAGAAACATCTGTGTTTGATGATCTACTGACTCCTTCAAGAAACATCCGTGTTTGATGATCTACTGACTCCTTCAAGAAACATCTGTGTTTGATGATCTACTGACTCCTTCAAGAAACATCTGTGTTTGATGATCTACTGAATCCTTCAAGAAACATCTGTGTTTGATGATCTACTGACTCCTTCAAGAAACATCTGTGTTTGATGATCTACTGACTCCTTCAAGAAACATCCGTGTTTGATGATCTACTGACTCCTTCAAGAAACATGTGTGTTTGATGATCTACTGACTCCTTCAAGAAACATCTGTGTTTGATGATCTACTGACTCCTTCAAGAAACATCTGTGTTTGATGATCTACTGACTCCTTCAAGAAACATCTGTGTTTGATGATCTACTGACTCCTTCAAGAAACATCTGTGTTTCATGATCTACTGACTCCTTCAAGAAACATCTGTGTTTGATGATCTACTGACTCCTTCAAGAAACATCTGTGTTTGATGATCTACTGACTCCTTCAAGAAACATCTGTGTTTGATGATCTACTGACTCCTTCAAGAAACATCTGTGTTTGATGATCTACTGACTCCTTCAAGAAACATCTGTGTTTGATGATCTACTGACTCCTTCAAGAAACATCCGTGTTTGATGATCTACTGACTCCTTCAAGAAACATCTGTGTTTGATGATCTACTGACTCCTTCAAGAAACATCTGTGTTTGATGATCTACTGAATCCTTCAAGAAACATCTGTGTTTGATGATCTACTGACTCCTTCAAGAAACATGTGTGTTTGATGATCTACTGACTCCTTCAAGAAACATCCGTGTTTGATGATCTACTGACTCCTTCAAGAAACATGTGTGTTTGATGATCTACTGACTCCTTCAAGAAACATCTGTGTTTGATGATCTACTGACTCCTTCAAGAAACATCTGTGTTTGATGATCTACTGACTCCTTCAAGAAACATCTGTGTTTGATGATCTACTGACTCCTTCAAGAAACATCTGTGTTTCATGATCTACTGACTCCTTCAAGAAACATCTGTGTTTGATGATCTACTGACTCCTTCAAGAAACATCTGTGTTTGATGATCTACTGACTCCTTCAAGAAACATCTGTGTTTGATGATCTACTGACTCCTTCAAGAAACATCTCAACACACTTTGATTTGAGCTTTTCCCTGATTTTCTGAGACTCCTGTGTTTGTCTTATGTTGATCTTTAAGTTCTTTGTGAACCTGGTCTAGAAAAGCACTTTATTACCTCATATCTAACATAATCCTCCAATGCATGGTTAAAGTTGTTTCATCGATGCAGGTGTGAAAGGAGCTCCTTGCCAGACGTACACAACTGTTGCTCATTAAATAACGGGTTAAAAGTCCATCTGTTGTGTGTGTTAGTTTCTCTCCAGCAATCACCGCCTGTTCACACCTTTTCCCAGAAGCATCATTCAGACGACGGGTGTTAATTCGGCCTGTCTGGACCAATCAGTGAGCGGATGGAACGCGCCTGATGCTAACTGTTTCCAGAGCTTCACGAGCGCCGGACACTTATTGCTGCTGACACCAGTGACGGGTTCAACCTCCTGAAGACCAGAGTGAAAATGTGTCGTAAGAAATGTGGATTCAAATGTGTTCAGTTCATAAATATGGTTAAAAGCATTAGTTGAAACTTTTAAAGCGGCTTCGGTGAATGAATCCATGAGTCCAGGTGGTGTTTTTAATATTGTCGTGTATTTGTCATCACTTCATTTACATAATGTGGATTTGTATTCATGGAAAAATCGAATATTTATTGTCATGACTCACGTCATCTTTATTTAAAGTCATATTTAACTGAATATGTTTTAGTCGATAAAGCTTCATAAATAAACCTCAGGATTGTTCCAGGTTTATTCAAATATGACTCAATGTTGACTCAAAGACACAGTTTCCGCAGCAACTGTTAAAGAAATGAATGAGAAAACAACTTTTTTATGGAATAAATGTGACAATTAGGTTGATAAGTGTTTGTTTTCTTCTTGATTTCTTATTTGTTTGTCACACGTCAATGTTTAAATCAAACAAATGAAAATATGATGACGATGATCAAGGTTTTTATCATCAAGTAAAGAATTAGCTTCTTAACCCTTTAAAGACAGGTCTCTGCGACTTTTCTTCATCACTTGTTGTTCGTTTTCGAGGATATTTCTGTCGACTCGTCCGCAGGTGACGCTTGATTGACAGGCGTGGCAGTAATCAGGTGTCAAGTGAACTCAGGTGTGGAAAAACAATCAATTTTAACGCCAAAAAAACATCCTTTTGTTTAAATAATTGAGTGAATTGTCTTCTTTTAATAAACATGCTAAATTTAGAAGAAATAATTAAAAGCAAAGATGCTCATTTGCATAGAAATTGAGGGAGAAAAACCTGACAGAGCTTAGGAACCAATTAAAAAAACATGTGGATTCGTGGATTAAGCGACAACATTGTCAGTAGAACACTCCAGAACTAAAGTACTCTTAAAGCTGCAGCGACACTTTTGTGTCTCGACTCTTCGGCTCCGGTTTGTTCGTGTCTCGATATTGAGGTCGAACGTATGACGAGTTGCTAAAGTTACAAAAGTATTTCATGCATTTACGCACTCGTGCTCTTTGAAGCTCCGTGTGAGCAGCAACAGAACCACGTCGTACATGAAGTCACAGTTGAATTACACGCTCAGGTCTGAGCCGTCCTCGCCTCCTTCACATCAAAAGGAAGGAAAATAAAATGTTTGCTCGCAGACACGGGCTTTGATGTTGCTCCTCGGCGTGCTCATTTGAGCCCCCGAGCCACCGCGGTCCAGAGTGGACCGAACCTCCGCCGGCGTCAAATTGTTTGGTTTTCACGGACGCAGCATAAAAGATCAGCGACTTGTAAACCATCATTCAAGACATGTTTCTCTTTTGAAGCCGCTCCACGCGTCGCAATCAAGTCTCCGTTTCTTCGCCGCCACATCATTAACGGAAGCAACAAAGCGGCGGGAAGGAGAAAAAAAACATGTAATTACGAGCTTTGGAATTTGAGAAGAGTAAGTGATGTCATGGAGGATTGTTGGGAAGGAAACGTTTCTCTGCCTAAATCACCTGCGATCTGATCCGGAGATGAACGTTTTGAAAATAGCACTCGCGGTTCGTTCTGTCACGGATTTAGACTTCGTTACGTCAACAAGCTTTAGAACCTGTTGACATGGATGGAGCTGGTTCCAGATCTTTGACTTTCTCCTGCGCAAAGAGTCGTCTGTTCACAGCCACCTGGAGAGAATCACCACGAGGTCTCAGATGATCGATGAAGTCCTTCACACTGAAGAACAAAACATTTACGCCAAACATCTGATCCTATGACGTGAAGTGAGATATAAGTCGCAACATTTGTTGTAAAGTCAGAAACAGCCGTGAACACGTGAGTGAAAATGAGGATCTGAACTAATGTCTGATCGTTTAGTTCTGTCTGATGATGCTGATGGTGTTTGGAAGAATGAACTTCTTCAAACATCTACTACTGATCTGTATAAACCTGTTAGTGTTTAACATAAACCATTGCCAGGTGACCTTCTTCAGAAGCTCCATGGCACCAGGATGCAGATACTCAAGAGAAACTAGCGAGAAGGTCCAACACAAACGAAGGTCAGGAGCAGGAACCAGATCAGTTTATTGTGTCTTCAGAACACTTGAAAGAAACAGCTCAGACTCACCGAGTGAAAGATGAACTTGTGAGTCCAGAGGCAGGACGTGTGCTTGGTACTTGCCAATGCAGAGCTCTATCAGTTGGACCAGAGCATGAACGAGACTAAACCCAAGTGTTTTCAGTCTCACCAGAAGATGTTTGCAGCTCAGTCTTGACCAGGAGGCTCGAGGTTCATGACCTTTGTACTTTATCTTAATCTCAGTCCATCAAAAGTTTCATTTTCCACACGACCCTCGTCCTCACAAGATCCGTCCTGCGTCCAGACCCGGACCTCACGTCAACACCGTATGTTCAGGTCAAGACTGTCTGACTTTAGATAGATATGAGTTTGAATCCCATTTACTTTCATCAAGTGTTCAGAGGAGAAGATTGTTGATGAAAATCTAAATATTGATGATGTCCTTTTAAATAGTTGAGACCCTTTGAACTTTTCTTCTGCTCAGTCGATCAAAATTTGTCATTTCTCCACTGATTTACTCTTTAATCGACTGCGATGAATTAACGACCGAACACGTTTTACTGCTGACGACTGGTTTTGTCCGGAGCACGAGTGGATGTTCGATCACGGTTTCTCGGGGTTCGCACCTCATCCATCAGCACTGATGGGATCCAGGCTGACGAGTCGATATCAGACTGAAGCGAGGGATGAGCCTCACGGGTGATTGACATGTGTGTCTTGAGATTTAAGCCTCAGACGATGAGGTCGGAATCGTTTTCTGTGACCTCGGAGGATCACGAATGTTACTTTGAAAAACTTGACGGACGCAGAGACGACTTGACGAGAAACAAACGTCATCAACACAATCGTTAGTGTCGCGTCTGACTGAGAATAAATCGTTAATAAAGTCTTAAATGAGCATCGAACCCATGAACGTGTTTGAAAATTGACGTCACTTTGAATAATCCCTCGTTCAGAAACATTTAGTTACATGTTTATTGATTTAATTTAAGAAGAAATATCTCATCGTAAAACGCTTATTTCACCTTCATTCAAGTGCAACGGAACCTTTTGTTTGACGGCAAACACCAGCATCGCAAACATCATCTCTATGATTTATTAACATCCTGAAAGATACATAAAGAAATAAATACAGAAACAATGATCTTCGTCTCAGTCCATGGAGGAGTATTTACAGTCGAGGTCTGCTACAGTTCATGAGGACTTCTGGGTGAGGAGCAGGACGGGGGTGAGGAGGAGGAGGACCAGGGGTGAGGAGGACCAGGGGTGAGGAGGAGGACCAGGGGTGAGGAGGGAGACGAGGGGTGAGGAGAACCAGGGGTGAGGAGGAGGATGGGGTTGAGGAGGAGGAGGACCAGAGGTGAGGAGGACCAGGGGTGAGGAGGAGGACCAGGGGTGAGGAGGGAGACGAGGGGTGAGGAGGAGGAGGACCAGGGGTAAGGAGGGAGACGAGGGGTGAGGAGAACCAGGGGTGAGGAGGAGGATGGGGTTGAGGAGGAGGAGGACCAGAGGTGAGGCGGGAGACGAGGGGTTTGGAGGACCCAGGTGAGGAGGAGGATGGGGGTGAGAAGGACCAGGGGTGAGGCGAGAGGTTTGGAGGACCCAGGTGAGGAGGAGGACCAGGGGTGAGGAGGACCCAGGTGAGGAGGGGGATGCTGCAAGGGTGTTAGCAGGACGTGAACGTTTTCCAGAAGAAGTTTTTGCACGGGGCTTTGCGGTCGCGCTGAGGCAGTGATAGCCGGTTGTAGACGGCTCGCTCCTCCAGACGAGCCTCCAGAGGTTCCTCCAGGTCCTCCAGCGGCGACGCCTCCCCGGGCAGAACGTTGGTGTCCAGAGCTCCGTCCAGCAGCCCCGACACCAGCTTCAGGATCAGCTCTTTGCGCTCTTTGCTCAACTCCTGCTGGGACGAGAAGATGAGAGAGAGTTCCGGACACATGGTGACCTGCTGCTCACCCTGCTGCCGTGCACAGGACCTCGCTCGTCCACGGGAAGCATGGAAGCCGCTCGGACGTGGAACAGAAGACCCACGAGAGCCGCCGACACCACCAGGAGCTGCATGATACCACGAGAGAGAGAGAGAGAGTCGAAGGAGCTCTGAAGACCTGGAACCACAGAACGTCTGGCGGCTGCTGCTGGTCGCGACTCTCCAAATGTTGCTCCTCCAAAGTCCTCCACGCTTTTTATACGTCTCGCTGCCACCAGCCGCTGACGCAGGAGGCGGTGGGTGTATGACGAGTGTGTGTGTGAGTGTGTGAGTGTGTGTGTGTGTGTGTGGGGGGGTGTGTGTGTGCAGGAAGGGGGTGTGAACGCGGGGAGGAGGATGTGAAGAGGTCAGGACAGAACAAACGGATGATTGAAGGGTTAACCTTTTTAAACAAATTGTGACTCATCACTGAAAGCATGTTTTCAACACTTTTTTACATTTTACATCAGAAACTTGACGCGAACAACAATGTTTCAACTCAATCTCTCACAGGATCCAATAGTTGTTTAATAGTTGTGTTGTTTAATAGTTGTGTTGTTTAATAGTTTTGTCGTTAGAAACTTTGCTACACTTGGTCAAACGCCAACCAAAGGTCAAATCAGCGACGCACAAACACAGATGTATGGAATTTCTCTCTGATCGATTATTACTGTCTGAACCATCAGTCGTGACTCGTGACACGTCAAGACTCTGATGCTGATGGTGTGACGGAAGTATGAAGACTTCTTCAAACATCTGCTGTTTCTGTGACTCTATCATCTTTTTGGACAAATCCTCCGACAACATACTGGAGAACATGAACATCACGAAGACCACGATGATCACGAAGATCACGAAGATCACGAAGACCAGGAAGACCAGGAAGACCAGGAAGATGATCAAGAAGATCACAAAGACCAGGAAGACCAGGAAGATCACGAAGATGATCAAGAAGATCAAGAAGATCACAAAGATCAAGAAGATCAAGAAGATCACGAAGACCAGGAAGACCAGGAAGACCAGGAAGATCACGAAGATGATCAAGAAGATCAAGAAGATCACAAAGATCACAAAGATCAAGAAGATCAAGAAGATCAAGAAGATCAAGAAGATCACGAAGACCAGGAAGACCAGGAAGACCAGGAAGATCACGAAGATGATCAAGAAGATCAAGAAGATCACAAAGATCAAGAAGATCAAGAAGACCAGGAAGACCAGGAAGACCAGGAAGATCACGAAGATGATCAAGAAGATCACAAAGATCAAGAAGATCAAGAAGATCACGAAGACCAGGAAGACCAGGAAGACCAGGAAGACCAGGAAGACCAGGAAGATCACGAAGATGATCAAGAAGATCACGAAGACCATGAAAATCACAATAATCATGATGATCACAAAGTTTTCTCGTTTGTTAGATTCAAAGTCAAAAACAAACTCAATGTTTTGCTGATTTAAAATAACAATAAAAATTAAATATAAAACAAAATAATCGACATTCAATTCGTCTGTGGAGCAAAAAAACATGAACGAGGAAAGATTTTTGAATCGTGTGAAAAACATTTGACCTTCAAAAGTAAAATATTTGTCCATGTTACGGATAAATTCACAGTTTAACACTGAGTCTGGTTCTTCTCCAGGTTTCTTCTCACAAGTGTCTTCAGAGAAGTAATGATTTTCACAAGAATGATCATGAAAAACTTAATAAATGATACTTTGATTTACACTTTTTTTTCAAAAACTCATACTTTGAAGTGTCAGTTGCAGTGCATTGTGGGACATGAGTTGACGTGGATACGAACTCTTCACTGGAGATGAACCGACATGAAATGTTGAGGCTCTTGTTCTGGTCGACGTCGACCCGGAGACAAGAAACTGAGACGAAGACGAGAAGTTTGAAAACAAGTTATTTCTGCACTTTTTAATGTTTGTGTGTTTTTGTGTTTAAACTTGTCTAAATGTATTTTCTATTATTTTCTAAATCTGTTCTGAAGCATTAAAGTTATTTACAGTCAATTCTAACATTTGATGAAGTTTATCTTAAACAAAATATAAATAAATCAAACAAGATGAAAGAGGTCAAAAGGTCACAGAGACGAACAATTGTTATTGTTTATGTTTATTCTTCGATGATGTCACGAGAATATTTATTTAATTCGTTGATAAACATATAAACATGTTTAAATCAACATCTGCTCGTTGATGTAAAAGATTCTCTGGAGTCGATGTTTCATCAAATCACAAATAAATCTGATCAAAATAACATCTTTAGTTTGTGAAGCGTCTCTGATCGAGTCTGAAACAACCTCTTACTCACATCTACCTGTCTGACCTCACTCACATCTACCTGTCTGACCTCACTCACATCTACCTGTCTGACCTCACTCACATCTACCTGTCTGACCTCACTCACATCTACCTGTCTGACCTCACTCACGTCTACCTGTCTGACCTCACTCACGTCTACCTGTCTGACCTCACTCACGTCTACCTGTCTGACCTCACTCACATCTACCTGTCTGACCTCACTCACGTCTACCTGTCTGACCTCACTCACGTCTACCTGTCTGACTTCACTCACATCTGTCTGACCTCACTCACGTCTACCTGTCTGACCTCACTCGCGTCTACCTGTCTGACCTCACTCACGTCTACCTGTCTGACCTCACTCACGTCTACCTGTCTGACCTCACTCACGTCTACCTGTCTGACCTCACTCACGTCTACCTGTCTGACCTCACTCACGTCTACCTGTCTGACCTCACTCACGTCTACCTGTCTGACCTCACTCACGTCTACCTGTCTGACCTCACTCACGTCTACCTGTCTGACCTCACTCACATCTACCTGTCTGACCTCACTCACGTCTACCTGTCTGACCTCACTCACGTCTACCTGTCTGACCTCACTCACATCTACCTGTCTGACCTCACTCACGTCTACCTGTCTGACCTCACTCACATCTACCTGTCTGACCTCACTCACATCTACCTGTCTGACCTCACTCACGTCTACCTGTCCTACCTCACTCACGTCTACCTGTCTGACCTCACTCACGTCTACCTGTCTGACTTCACTCACATCTACCTGTCTGACCTCACTCACATCTACCTGTCTGACCTCACTCACGTCTACCTGTCCTACCTCACTCACGTCTACCTGTCTGACCTCACTCACGTCTACCTGTCTGACCTCACTCACGTCTACCTGTCTGACCTCACTCACGTCTACCTGTCTGACCTCACTCACATCTACCTGTCTGACCTCACTCACATCTACCTGTCTGACCTCACTCACGTCTACCTGTCTGACCTCACTCACGTCTACCTGTCTGACCTCACATCTACCTGTCTGACCTCACTTACGTCTACCTGTCTGACCTCACTCACGTCTACCTGTCTGACCTCACTCGCGTCTACCTGTCTGACCTCACTCACGTCTACCTGTCTGACCTCACTCACGTCTACCTGTCTGACCTCACTCACGTCTACCTGTCTGACCTCACATCTACCTGTCTGACCTCACTCACGTCTACCTGTCTGACCTCACTCACGTCTACCTGTCTGACCTCACTCACGTCTACCTGTCTGACCTCACTCACATCTACCTGTCTGACCTCACTCACGTCTACCTGTCTGACCTCACTTACGTCTACCTGTCTGACCTCACTCACGTCTACCTGTCTGACCTCACTCGCGTCTACCTGTCTGACCTCACTCACGTCTACCTGTCTGACCTCACTCACGTCTACCTGTCTGACTTCACTCACATCTGTCTGACCTCACTCACGTCTACCTGTCTGACCTCACTCGCGTCTACCTGTCTGACCTCACTCACGTCTACCTGTCTGACCTCACTCACGTCTACCTGTCTGACCTCACTCACGTCTACCTGTCTGACCTCACTCACGTCTACCTGTCTGACCTCACTCACGTCTACCTGTCTGACCTCACTCACGTCTACCTGTCTGACCTCACTCACATCTACCTGTCTGACCTCACTCACGTCTACCTGTCTGACCTCACTCACGTCTACCTGTCTGACCTCACTCACATCTACCTGTCTGACCTCACTCACGTCTACCTGTCTGACCTCACTCACGTCTACCTGTCTGACCTCACTCACGTCTACCTGTCTGACCTCACTCACGTCTACCTGTCTGACCTCACTCACATCTACCTGTCTGACCTCACTCACGTCTACCTGTCTGACCTCACTCACGTCTACCTGTCTGACCTCACTCACATCTACCTGTCTGACCTCACTCACGTCTACCTGTCTGACCTCACTCACGTCTACCTGTCTGACCTCACTCACATCTACCTGTCTGACCTCACTCACGTCTAACTGTCTGACCTCACTCACGTCTACCTGTCTGACCTCACTCACGTCTACCTGTCTGACCTCACTCACATCTACCTGTCCGACCTCACTCACGTCTACCTGTCTGACCTCACTCACGTCTACCTGTCTGACCTCACTCACATCTACCTGTCTGACCTCACTCACGTCTAACTGTCTGACCTCACTCACGTCTACCTGTCTGACCTCACTCACGTCTACCTGTCTGACCTCACTCACATCTACCTGTCTGACCTCACTCACGTCTACCTGTCTGACCTCACTCACGTCTACCTGTCTGACCTCCACACCTGTGACCTTCTTCAAATCTAAACTCAAGACCTGACCTGCACCACAAACCTCTCCTCACCTTCTGACCTGCTGCTGCCTTCATAGAGAAGTGACCTTGAGTGAATGTGGTTCAAACATCATCTACTGGTTCAACACTTTAGTTTCACTCCTTAAAGAACATAAACCATCTCCTCATGTCTGACATTAAACAGGTACTTACCACTGCACACTGACTGTGAAACAAGTGTTTATAATTATTAATTATATTATTATTCTTCATTAACAGTTGAACATAATCGAAGTAAAGACAGTTTTCGTTCAACGTTTTGAATGACAAATGGCGCCACCTTGCGTCTCAAGCACAAACTGCAGCCTCCCTTAAAGAAGGTTTACGTCACTAAAGACGCAACATTTGAGGCGGAAGTTCTGAAGCACGTGATGATTCTTCCAGAGCGAGTCAGGAAAGTAAAACGATCTTTGATTCTATTGTCAATAGAGACAGATTCAAGTTTGCTTTAATGATTTATTTCAGTTCATACGTTTAAAAAACAAGTTCATCCTTCCATCGACGGATCCAACAAAAGAGGAGACGTTTGAGTGACAGCTGCAAACATGATTCCTATAAATCACTGTATTTAAATATTCATATGAGTGGTCGAGGCACGAGGAGGACCAGAGACGCTTGACCTCTGCTCTCTGAGGGCGACAGGAGTGACAGGTGTCCGTCATCAGGCTTCACTGAGGACCTGTCAGTCAAGAGGATCTTCAGGAACGAGTCGAGAACATGTTCAAGAAACCATCACAATATTGAACTTTTCTAATGTTCGACTCGGATTTATTTAAACGTTTATAAACATTTATTGTCTTAATTCAATATTTCTTACTTTTGAAACTTTGTTTTTGTTTAATAATTCAATAAAACAAATCTACTACTTACACAAGTTTGATATTTTAATTACAATTTTTCAAACATATTTTTTCTTCTCAGTTCTATTATTTAATTCCTTTTTAATTCAATATAAAAATACAAAAGTGTCACCAGAAAACACTAAAGATGACGTAAAGAGAATCAAGTATATATTTTATTTATATATATATAAATAACATTTAAAAGACTGCAAATTGAATTTTTATTCAATTTTATTTATTGCAATTTGTCATTATTTGAATTAAAATACTAAACCTTATGTGTTAAAAGACAATTCATTTTGAAAATAAAAGAATATTTATATTAAATAAACACAAAATCAATCTTTCAAAACACAATTAAATAAATAATTTAATGCTTTAAAAATAAACTTTTATATAAAAGTTTTAATATTAGACATTCAATATCAAGAGTGATTTACTTCCATAGTTATTCATCTTGTTACAAATAATTATTTATTATCAAACTCCTTTTGTAAATATTAATATTATAAAATATTACATTTTTAAATATCGTTTTGTTATCATTATTCAATAAAGAAAATATATTTCAATGATCTTTCAAAATCGATCATGACGTCGATCTACGAACCTTGCGAGCGAACTCCGGGAGAACGAAGGAGGCTTTATGGATTTCCGAGTTGTAATATCTGAGCCCCAGAAGTTCTCGCTCCTCTTTGGTTAATTCCTTCACGGGTTCTTTGAAATGTGTTTCCTGTGGAAGCAGAAGATGGAGATGAATCACCTGTGGAGCGACAGGTGACGACCAACACTCGCCTGGTTTTTACTGCACAGCATGAAGCCGATCTGGCCGCTGGGGTACGTGGGGATGGTGGTGTAGGCGTAGTCCACCACCGGGAAGAGCGTCTTGCAGAAGGTCTGCATCTCCTTGATCAGCTCCAGGTGCAGCCACTGACACTCACCTGTCGGGTGAGAGCTGGAGGTGAGTGACACGTGGGTGACGGCGTGAGTGACATCATGAGTGACAGCAGAGGTGACATGTGAGTAACAGCGTGAGTGAGGCACGAGTGTGGCGTGAGTGAGGCGTGAGTGAGGCGTGAGTGACGGCGTGAGTGACGCTTGAGTGACAGCAGAGGTGAGTGAGGCGTGAGTGACAGCGTGAGTGAGGCGTGAGTGACGCTTGAGTGACAGCAGAGGTGAGTGAGGCATGAGTGAGGCGTGAGTGAGGCGTGAGTGAGGCGTGAGTGAGGCGTGAGTGACGCTTGAGTGACAGCAGAGGTGAGTGAGGCGTGAGTGACAGCGTGAGTGAGGCGTGAGTGACGCTTGAGTGACAGCAGAGGTGAGTGAGGCATGAGTGAGGCGTGAGTGAGGCGTGAGTGAGGCGTGAGTGAGGCGTGAGTGACGCTTGAGTGACAGCAGAGGTGAGTGAGGCGTGAGTGACAGCGTGAGTGAGGCGTGAGTGACGCTTGAGTGACAGCAGAGGTGAGTGAGGCATGAGTGAGGCGTGAGTGAGGTGTGAGTGAGGCGTGAGTGAGGCGTGAGTGAGGCGTGAGTGAGGCGTGAGTGAGGCGTGAGTGAGGCGTGAGTGACAGCAGAGGTGAGTGAGGCGTGAGTGAGGCGTGAGTGAGGCGTGAGTGAGGCGTGAGTGACAGCGTGAGTGACAGCAGAGGTGAGTGAGGCGTGAGTGAGGCGTGAGTGAGGCGTGAGTGAGGCGTGAGTGAGGCGTGAGTGAGGCGTGAGTGAGTGACAGCAGAGGCGGGAGTGACAGCAGAGGAGTGAGTGACAGCAGAGGAGTGAGTGACAGCAGAGGAGTGAGTGACAGCAGAGGAGTGAGTGACAGCAGAGGAGTGAGTGACAGCAGAGGAGTGAGTGACAGCAGAGGAGTGAGTGACAGCAGAGGAGTGAGTGACAGCTGAGGAGTGAGTAACAGCTGAGGCGTGAGTGACAGCTGAGGCGTGAGTGACAGCTGAGGAGTGAGTGACAGCTAAGGAGTGAGTGACAGCTGAGGAGTGAGTGACAGCTGAGACGTGAGTGACAGCAGAGGAGTGAGTGACAGCTGAGGCGTGAGTGACAGCTGAGGAGTGAGTGACAGCTAAGGAGTGAGTGACAGCTGAGGAGTGAGTGACAGCTGAGGAGTGAGTGACAGCAGAGGAGTGAGTGACAGCTGAGGAGTGAGTGACAGCGGTGCGACGGTACCTTGAGAGCACAGGATGCCGTCCTGCTTGAGCGCCGTCTTCATCAGCTGGTAGTACGACTCCTTGAACAGACTCTCAGCAGGACCTGCCACACACACACACACACACACACACACACACACACACACACGCACGCACACACACACACACGTTGACAAAGGCTCGCTGGTGAACCTGCGGCGCGGCTTCTGACCGACGGGGTCCGACGAGTCGGTGATGATGACGTCGAAGGCGTCCTGGTTCTGCTTCATGAACTCGAACCCGTCGCCCACATGCAGGGTCAGCTTGGGGTCGAAGAATCCCTTCGCCATCGCCGGGAGGAACTTCTTGGAGACGTTGATGACGTCCTGAGGCGAGAGAAACATCTTGAAGTCTCAGTTCGTAGCATCAGATCATGTCGAGGCAAACGTCGAGTTCTTGATCGGAACTTAAATCTCGTGACGGATCAATATTTTACTCAATATTTCACTTTTGTTGAGCTGATCGAGAAACTCTTTATTCTGACGAACGTCAAAACATTTATTTTCTTTAAATCTTGTTCTCCTTGAAGTATGTTTTCACACTTCCTGTCACGTGACTTCAAACAATAATAAACTTTGGTACGTTTTCAACACTTGAATAATAACATTTCTTTCAATCTGATTTATTTTCACTTCAAACATCACTTCTACTTCACACACGCTCTACCCTCTACAGGTCATGTCTCGAGGAAACCTTCAGAGGTTGAAGACACGTTCGTAGAACCAGGGTTATCACTGTAACCTTACTGTAACCTCAAAACTTAACTTGTAATAAAACAATAATTAATTGTAATAAAACAATAATTAATTGTAATAACACAATAATTAATTGTAATAACACAATATAAAACTGAGACTTTGATCTCTTGTGTCAGATTCTATTGATTGGTATTTTATTGAAACGTCACGTTCATTTGAGAGTAACTGTCATCATCCATCACGACGTGTGAAGTTCATCTGATGAAGAACCAGCTGCTGCCTGACGACGTCAATAATCGATGATTCATGATCAATATTTTACAGTTTCTATTGAATCTTTTTTTTTGATTGACAGTCGAGAATCATTGTTTTTGATTGACAGACGAGAATCATTGTTTTTGATTGACAGACGACCAATCGTCCTCCACCTGATCCTCACCTCGTCGATCTCACACATGACCACAGACTCCACCAGAGGATGTTTCACAACTTCTCTCAACACACCTCCGTCGCCACCGCCGATGATCAACACCTGTGGACACAGTTTAGGACAGTGATGGCTACACAAAGGTGTGTGTGTGTGTGTGTGTGTGTGTGTGTGTGTGTGTGCCTTCTTAGGACAGTGATGGCTACACAAAGGTGCGTGTGTGTGTGTGTGTGTGTGTGTGTGTGTGTGTGTGTACCTTCTTAGGACAGTGATGGCTACACAAAGGTGTGTGTGTGTGTGTGTACCTTCTTAGGACAGTGATGGCTACACAAAGGTGTGTGTGTGTGTGTGTGTGTGTGTGTGTACCTTCTTAGGACAGTGATGGCTACACAAAGGTGTGTGTGTGTGTGTGTGTGTGTGTGTGTGTGTACCTTCTTAGGACAGTGATGGCTACACAAAGGTGTGTGTGTGTGTGTGTGTGTGTGTACCTTCTTAGGACAGTGATGGCTACACAAAGGTGTGTGTGTGTGTGTGTGTGTGTGTGTACCTTCTTAGGACAGTGATGGCTACACAAAGGTGTGTGTGTGTGTTTGTGTGTACCTTCTTAGGACATTGACGGCTACACAAAGGTGTGTGTGTGTGTGTGTGTACCTTCTTAGGACAGTGATGGCTACACAAAGGTGTGTGTGTGTGTACCTTCTTAGGACAGTGATGGCTACACAAAGGTGTGTGTGTGTGTGTGTGTGTACCTTCTTAGGACAGTGATGGCTACACAAAGGTGTGTGTGTGTTTGTGTGTACCTTCTTAGGACAGTGATGGCTACACAAAGGTGTGTGTGTGTGTGTGTGTGTGTGTGTGTGTGTGTGTGTGTGTGTACCTTCTTAGGACAGTGATGGCTACACAGAGGTGTGTGTGTGTGTGTGTACCTTCTTAGGACAGTGATGGCTACACAGAGGTGTGTGTGTGTGTGTGTGTGTGTACCTTCTTAGGACAGTGATGGCTACACAGAGGTGTGTGTGTGTGTGTACCTTCTTAGGACAGTGATGGCTACACAGAGGTGTGTGTGTGTGTGTACCTTCTTAGGACAGTGATGGCTACACAGAGGTGTGTGTTTGTGTGTACCTTCTTAGGACAGTGATGGCTACACAAAGGTGTGTGTGTGTGTGTGTGTGTGTGTACCTTCTTAGGACAGTGATGGCTACACAGAGGTGTGTGTGTGTGTGTGTACCTTCTTAGGACAGTGATGGCTACACAGAGGTGTGTGTGTGTGTGTGTGTGTGTGTGTGTGTGTGTACCTTCTTAGGACAGTGATGGCTACACAGAGGTGTGTGTGTGTGTGTGTGTGTGTGTGTGTGCGTGTACCTTCTTAGGACAGTGATGGCTACACAGAGGTGTGTGTGTGTGTATGTGTGTGTACCTTCTTAGGACAGTGATGGCTACACAGAGGTGTGTGTGTGTGTGTACCTTCTTAGGACAGTGATGGCTACACAGAGGTGTGTGTGTGTGTGTACCTTCTTAGGACAGTGATGGCTACACAGAGGTGTGTGTGTGTGTGTGTGTGTGTACCTTCTTAGGACAGTGATGGCTACACAGAGGTGTGTGTGTGTGTGTACCTTCTTAGGACAGTGATGGCTACACAGAGGTGTGTGTGTGTGTGTGTACCTTCTTAGGACAGTGATGGCTACACAGAGGTGTGTGTGTGTGTGTGTACCTTCTTAGGACAGTGATGGCTACACAAAGGTGTGTGTGTGTGTGTGTGTGTACCTTCTTAGGACAGTGATGGCTACACAGAGGTGTGTGTGTGTGTGTGTGTGTGTACCTTCTTAGGACAGTGATGGCTACACAGAGGTGTGTGTGTGTGTGTGTGTTTGTGTGTACCTTCTTAGGACAGTGATGGCTACACAAAGGTGTGTGTGTGTGTGTTTGTGTGTACCTTCTTAGGACAGTGATGGCTACACAAAGGTGTGTGTGTGTGTTTGTGTGTACCTTCTTAGGACAGTGATGGCTACACAAAGGTGTGTGTGTGTGTGTGTGTGTGTATGTGTGTGTACCTTCTTAGGACAGTGATGGCTACACAAAGGTGTGTGTGTGTGTTTGTGTGTACCTTCTTAGGACAGTGATGGCTACACAAAGGTGTGTGTGTGTGTGTTTGTGTGTACCTTCTTAGGACAGTGATGGCTACACAAAGGTGTGTGTGTGTGTTTGTGTGTACCTTCTTAGGACAGTGATGGCTACACAAAGGTGTGTATGTGTTTGTGTGTACCTTCTTAGGACAGTGATGGCTACACAGAGGTGTGTGTGTGTGTATGTGTGTACCTTCTTAGGACAGTGATGGCTACACAGAGGTGTGTGTGTGTGTGTGTACCTTCTTAGGACAGTGAAAGCTACACAAAGGTGTGTGTGTGTGTGTGTGTACCTTCTTAGGACAGTGATGGCTACACAGAGGTGTGTGTGTGTGTGTGTGTACCTTCTTAGGACAGTGATGGCTACACAGAGGTGTGTGTGTGTGTGTGTGTACCTTCTTAGGACAGTGATGGCTACACAGAGGTGTGTGTGTGTGTACCTTCTTAGGACAGTGATGGCTACACAGAGGTGTGTGTGTGTGTGTGTGTGTGTGTACCTTCTTAGGACAGTGATGGCTACACAGAGGTGTGTGTGTGTGTGTGTGTGTGTGTACCTTCTTAGGACAGTGATGGCTACACAGAGGTGTGTGTGTGTGTGTGTGTACCTTCTTAGGACAGTGATGGCTACACAGAGGTGTGTGTGTGTGTGTGTGTACCTTCTTAGGACAGTGATGGCTACACAGAGGTGTGTGTGTGTGTGTGTGTACCTTCTTAGGACAGTGATGGCTACACAGAGGTGTGTGTGTGTGTGTGTGTGTACCTTCTTAGGACAGTGATGGCTACACAGCGGTGTGTGTGTGTGTGTGTGTGTACCTTCTTAGGACAGTGATGGCTACACAGAGGTGTGTGTGTGTGTGTGTTTGTGTGTACCTTCTTAGGACAGTGATGGCTACACAGAGGTGTGTGTGTGTGTGTACCTTCTTAGGACAGTGATGGCTACACAGAGGTGTGTGTGTGTGTACCTTCTTAGGACAGTGATGGCTGCACAGAGGTGTGTGTGTGTGTGTGTGTACCTTCTTAGGACAGTGATGGCTACACAGAGGTGTGTGTGTGTGTGTACCTTCTTAGGACAGTGATGGCTACACAGAGGTGTGTGTGTGTGTACCTTCTTAGGACAGTGATGGCTGCACAGAGGTGTGTGTGTGTGTTTGTGTGTACCTTCTTAGGACAGTGATGGCTGCACAGAGGTGTGTGTGTGTGTGTGTGTGTGTACCTTCTTAGGACAGTGATGGCTACACAAAGGTGTGTGTGTGTGTTTGTGTGTACCTTCTTAGGACAGTGATGGCTGCACAGAGGTGTGTGTGTGTGTGTACCTTCTTAGGACAGTGATGGCTACACAGAGGTGTGTGTGTGTGTGTGTGTGTACCTTCTTAGGACAGTGATGGCTACACAGAGGTGTGTGTGTGTGTGTACCTTCTTAGGACAGTGATGGCTACACAGAGGTGTGTGTGTGTGTGTGTACCTTCTTAGGACAGTGATGGCTACACAGAGGTGTGTGTGTGTGTGTGTACCTTCTTAGGACAGTGATGGCTACACAGAGGTGTGTGTGTGTGTGTGTGTACCTTCTTAGGACAGTGATGGCTACACAAAGGCAGGTTAGCGATCATCTCCTGATAAGCGAACTCGTCTCTCTCTGTGCACTGGATCACTCCGTCCAGAACCAACACGTTCCCGTAAGTTTTACTGGAAAACAACAACATCTTAAAACAACTCACGTCAGACTTGTGTCGTGAAATAATAATAATAATATAACAATAATAAGCAGAAGTGACAACAGTTTAAAGAGTTTCTAACAACAGTGATAATAAAAACATATTTACTTTACAACATTAATAACATTCAATAACAGAAGTTCTGTTGCTTCAGCGCAGGATGACTGACATCAAGTTACGAACCTCTTGATAGAAAAGTTGACATGTTTGAGAAGATAATCTTTATTTATCAACATAATAAAAGAAACTCCATCAGTGACACTAGCGTTAGCATGCTAGCCACGTTAGCTCCTCACCTCTTGAAAACCAGAACGTCCTGAAACTTGGACTTCTTGTGGTGAAGAACCTGCTCGACCTGCAGACTGATGGCTTGTCCCGGCCACAGCGTGCAGGTCTCCGTGAACCATCCGTCCTTGATGTTGTCCATCTTGACTTCACGTCTTCCTCAGCGTGACGAGCGTCACTCACACATGCTGCTCTCAGGGGCGGCACGTCACTCGACCGCCGGCCAATCACAAGGCAGGGTTTCATCGCCTACCGAGTAGTTTGTTTGACGCGACACTTAAGCTCCGCCCACCGGGCAGCTCTGGAGCCCAAGCCGGTAGGACACTGCGCATGCGCAACAGGCGTGTTTGTGTTGAGAGATTAATGAAAACAAATATGGAATTAAATAAATTCCTGGGAATATTTGAGGCAAAGAAAATGTGTTATTTTTACTCTTCGTTAGTGAAACAGCGAGAAAATCTGAATATATGGAGAAATTGATCAATCCTTTTATTAGTTGAGAAGACATGTTTTAACTTAAATTAACTCAAATCAACTGATCAGGTGTAAGTTACCTGATAGAGCAGGAAACACACAACGTGTCACTGACATGAGCTTCTCACACCAGGTTTAAAACTTATTACATGAACACAATAGTGATCAAAGTGATCTCCACGTAAACTCCACCGTAATCTTTTTGGATAAATGAAAAAAATAAATCACGACCAGAAGCAACCAGTACAAATGTTTACTGCGAGTTGCATATTTACACGTGTAAAATCGACAACATGATGAAAACATTCTGGGTTTTGACACACTTTAAAAAATAAAAATAATATCTTCACTTTCACTCGAAGGACAAAAAAGTGACGTCGTTTCATCTTTTATCTTTTGGGCCAGTTGTGCCGAAACCCTCTGCAGAGAACAAAACATGATCATTGTAAGAGACTGAAGACATTTCAACTAAATATAATCAACGTACCTTTCAGATTTCCCAGGGAGGTACGACATGCTTCGATTCCCTGATGCTTGACCCGTCCTCTGACCTCTGGAACCTCTGGAACCTCTGGATCCTCTCTGACCACACAAACAAACCAGTGAAACCATGACCTCTAGCGGCACGTTTGGAGTTTGCAGCCGTTATAATACTGACAAGTCATGACTAAACCATGAAAACAGAAGCATCGAGTCAAATACCTTATTCTTAAATCCATGGCTTTGTCGATAAGGATCAAAGTGTGTGTCGTCGCTTGATTTGTTACCTTAGAAAGCAAAATAAAGTTTGTAGATATTATCAAAAAGTTGTTTTCAACGAGGCCGAGCGAACTCACCGGCGAAGACTTTCAGGTCAGACTGAGTGTAGTCGAACGGCTTGAACTCCTCCTGTGAGGTCGTCTCAGGTTCCTCCGAGGTCTTCTTCGGCTTCTTGATTGGTTTGGGGGTGGACTCTCCGGCCTCGCTGGGGATCCGTTCCCTCTTCTTCTCTTTGTCTCTGGACTCCTGCAGATATGGACGGGTCAGAGGGTCACTGGACTTCCCTGCTGTACGCGAGTCCGAACCCTTAATAAAGAATCCACCATCGATCTCAGCAGGAAGATAAAGAGCCTGTGGTTTTAGACTCTTTGACACAACAACAAGTGTAGCATCAAGAGTTCATGTTTCAACCTCACACTGGAGTCCTTCACTGCCAGACATGAAACTATGACCTCCACGTTCACTCAACTAGACACTCTGAGCATCACAAACAAACGCTCGAAGCGAGATTACAAACCACTGCCTGCTGGCGGACGGTCGGGACGTTCTGCAGCGACTCCTGGTACGTCTTCTTTGCCTTCTTCCTCTCCTCTGTGAAGAACAGTCAGTCAAGGAAGGGAATAATATCGTCTCTGCATCGATCGTTCAAGTTCAAATCATGACCTGCAGCTTTCTTTGCCTGAAGTTTTGCTTCTTCCTTTGCCTTCTGCTTGGACTCCAGCTCCTGCTGCTGCTGCTCCATCGTCTGCAGCTTCCACCTCTTGCTGATCTGGAGCGAGAAGATTGAAAAGATTGTTCGGTATAGACGCATAAAAAAGAGTCGTTTCACTCACCTCAAATATTTTAGAAGTAGGGTCAAACTTTGCATTCTTGCTGATGTGCACGTCTTTGGGTGGAAGATACTGATGAGAGAAGAACATTTGAATCATTAAAGTTGCGACGAGTTGATGGTGAGATCTTGACGAACCATTCTGAACGGGTTCTCAAAAGACTCGTTGATGCGTCGGGCTTTTGTTTGTGTCACAGAGAAAGAGTCTTCGTCGTCTTGCACTTCTGGCTCCTGCGAAAACAAAAGTCAAACATTGACACAAGTTCAAAACACGAATCAAATCCAAACAACTTCACCTCGAACACGGAGATCTTTGCTGCGGCGACGAGACAACTCCAAACAGTCGCCTCAGGTTTGTGCTCGTCGTCAGCGAAGAGCGTGGCTTGTTTGACGGGCATTTCTGGACACAAACGTGTGTGTTGTTCAATAAAGTTATGAGGCTGAGAGCGGCGAGTGCGTTTTACCGTCAGCCGAGAAGGAGAGGTTTTCCGTGGAGACTCTGGATGTATCGTGAGGGCCGAACAGAAACGTCTCGGGCTGGAAAAGAACACCTGGACTTAGACCATCATAAAGAACTAATCCTCATCCATCTATCAATCAATCATCTGATATAGAGCTGAACCATTTCCTATATTATTTTTTTTAATCGATAATGGTTTTGTAAATCATATGCACTTTTATACAATACAACACTTCCCCGTAGGTCAGGCCTGCATATTATGGACAATAAGATTTATTGATTCATTCATACATTTATTAAATAAAATATCTTTTAACTTTTGAAGTGTAAAAATTAAAACCTTAGTTAACACATCCCTGCACACGTTGAAGGGACAGAAAAGCCAATAATTATAAATATCAAACAAAGTGCAAACATCTATAAATTGGCTACAGAAACTTAAATAATGTCAACCTATGTTTTCACTTATTAATAAACACAAAAGAGAAAAAGAAAATCACTGTGAAAAGGCTGTTTATCCCAGTTTGCCTTTCTTTCTGTAGCGTGAGCTTCTAACTTTTTTTCATTCCATTAAATCTCGACGTCGATTTGAATTTGACAGAAACATTGATTTGATGGAGGAGCACAAACCCTTTTGATCGGCGTCAGTCCCTTTGTCTTCTGAACAACAACTTCCGCCTGCGCGAGGAGGGAGAAGAAAAAACATTGAAAAACATTTTTAAAGTTTAATTTGCAGCAGAAGGTCGAAGTTGAATCAGTTTCACGTCAATTTAACTCCAGATAGTTTTCACTGCTTTCAAATCAAACAAGAGCTCTTACATGGTTGCAACTTGATATG
Source organism: Callionymus lyra (assembly GCF_982586985.1). Lineage (NCBI taxonomy): Eukaryota > Metazoa > Chordata > Actinopteri > Syngnathiformes > Callionymidae > Callionymus > Callionymus lyra. Next base: position 1,909,905 of record NC_141836.1, read on the forward strand.
AATATTTCATGACTTGTAATGTGGACGAAGCGCCAGAAGCAGCGAACAAATGAGTTTCATTAAAGTGGAATCATTGGCAACAGCTGGTTTGTGTCGGCCTCACCTTGAGCAGAGGGATCTCTCTGGCCTCCTTCACCAGCAAATGAAGCTCGTTGACCTGCTGCCGCACCAGCGGGGGGACGGGGTTGCAGCAGGCGATGATGCCCTGAGGCTCTCTGGGTGGTTCAGGGAACAGCGAGATCATGAATAAAACAAACTCGCGGCTCCGTGGAGGAGATCCGGTGAACTCACTTTGGCAGCTCCTCGGATACTTTGCTCATCATGTGAGTGGGCAGCACATATCTGCACACACCAGAACACAAGCGGTCGAGAAGTGAAACTACGGCAGAAAGGAAAAGTCTCCCGGAGCAGCTGACATGTTCCATACCCGGTGCTTTCATCTTCCTGCCGGGCCAGTTTGTCCCTCCAGGCGAACAGAAGTCTGAAGGCAGCGAGCTGCTGCGTGTTGAAGGTTCTCTTCTGTTTCCTCAGCAGCTCCAAGTGAGACTCCTCGGTGAATATTGGCTTCACGTATTTCTGTGGAGATACATTTGAAAAGTAGCAACAAAGACCACGAATGATTCAATCATTATTTATAACAAGATGACTGACATTGTATAATGTGGACAAAAGTGCAGTTATGTGGACATTATAGAAATAAACTTCAGTTTAATGCATATTTTTAATGTTTATTCTTTTTCTATTCAACTATAAGAAACTGAAGAATTTTAAGGAAACCTGTGGACCAGAGGAGAGAAATCCTTCCAGACTGTTGCTCCTAAGCTTTGGAACGATCTTCTCTCTCTTTGCGCTTGATGGATCTACTGACTCCTTTAAGAAACATCTTAAGACGTTTCTATTTGTTCAGGCTTTTCCTTGAATTTCTCGAACTCCTGTGTTGTTCTCAGTTTTATCTTGATCTTTAAAGTATGTACTTTTTTGAGTATTGTTTTGATTGTTTAAGCGCTTTGTGACCCTGGTCTCGAAAAGCGCTATATAAATAAATATTACTTACTTACTAACTTACTATAATATGCTTTATTTCAATATATAATTTTTTTTAAACTCACAAATGGAACAAATAAGAGTCGTTAAAGAACTTTAACAAGTCAAAGTTAGAAGTTCAAGTTGTAAAGATCACATTTTCTTTACATTCCTCTACTGAGAACCTTGATCTACGGACAATTGACTTTATAATGAATCAAATCTCTCAGAGTCTATGAATGCTTAACAACTCAAAACTCTGCTTTACCTTCAGCGCAATGTCTCTGCTTTTGTTCCACACACTCTGCAGCAGAGCCGGCTGTCCGTGGTTGAAGTCCAGCAGCTGCGCTCGCATGCAGTCGTAGATGTACAGCAGGTAGTGCGTGTCTGAGCGGGCGTACTGCACCATCTCCTCCGGCAGAGGTCTGCAGGGTCAAAGGTCACGTTAGCCACACATTTGTAATCGTCCTCATCCTTCAGCCTCGTACCGGACCCTCCAGTCGGCCAGCTGATAGCGCTTGTCCGTGTCTGTGCTGCAGTAATTCTTCATCAGGTGGTCCAGCGAGTGACGAGCCAGGTTCAGCGCTCGGCTGGCCTGGTGGGTGTCGAACATGTTGACCACGTACAAACCCAGGTCTCTCTGGAGCCACTCCACGTCGGAGTCGGCTCCGTGAAACACCTGTCGTGGGCAAGAGGGAGAGCGATGAGTACGCAAGGAGCGCAGGAGATGAGAAACACTGATAATTGAAGTTTTCAGACGGTTCACCATCTTCCAGCAGCTCAAACCCACACGGCACCATTATTCACCGGCACCCTGCTGTGAGTTCGACACCAGAAGCTTCCCACATATCCAACACACCCACCGAGCTAATGACACGTTTGAAATCAAAACTGAAAAACTGGCAGTTTAAGCAAAAGAAAAAACTAAAAAGTTATTATTCCCACATCTGAACTTCAACGTGACTCGTTTCTTAATTTTTGAGGATATATTCTCACATGGGTGGAAGCGAACTCTTGATAAAGGATTTCTTGCTCACTTTAACGATGCTCGAGTCGGTGAAAGACTCGTTCAGGATGTACATCTCGCTGCGGAGCTCCAGCGTGTCGATGATGAAGTCTTCTTCTCTGGTGGAGATCTGCATCAAACAGGTGATTCCCAGGAAGCTCCTGTAGGAATGATGCTGTGGAGGGAGAAACACAGGTTAGAGATTCAATATTCAGACAAAGATGTTTTTTTGAGATTCACCTCCAGATCCACAGCAAACTCCGGCAACTTGCAGAGCTTCTCGTTGAGAGACACCAGGTCCTCCAGCGTGTCGATCAAGCTGCAGCTGGTCTCATCCACGGACTTGTACATCTGAAGATGAGCCAGGAGAAGTTCAGTGGAAGTCACGGCATGTGTGCGAAGTCTTTTCCCACCTGAGGCTCTTGTTTGCACAAAAGGTTTTCGGGAGTCGTCAGGTGATCCAGTTCGTACTGGTACGGATGTGCGAACCTGCCGACATCAAAGGAAAGATTAAACAAAAGATTGATGTATAGCTGAAATTTTAACAGTGGTTTTCTTATCAAACTCTTAAATAGTGGTCGGAGGAGAGAAAACATCTTTCAAGTCAGTTTCCTGCTGCTGCACCGACGCATCATGAGTTTCTGATGCATTTCCCCCAAAATAACAAACATAAAACAGTGATTTGCAAAGTTTTCCGTTTACACACAAATGTTTGTCCATCACGCGGTGCGGCCCGGGGGTCAACATGTGGCCCTCAAGTTCATTTACAAATGTTTCCGACAAATACATTCTTAATAATCATTTATTCCATCATTCATTCCTAGTTTAATTCAAATTTACAAATTAATTAATTTATGAAATAAAATAACAATCTTAGCTGATTTTCATGAACTAAATTGCTAAGTTATATTTAAGCTAATAATGTATTAATTTGACGTTAGGTTAGGTAGAACTTTATTGATCCGTCAGGATGTGTTATTCTGGAAATTGTATTAATGTATGCATGTATGTATTCTAATGTATTCCTTGTTATTCGAGTCTATTGTAAAGTATATGACAATAGCCCAGTACTGTTCTACAGAGTTTTCTTTGTTATTTCAAGTGAAAAAAACCACATTAGCATTTTACTAGGTTAGAATAATTGCATTATTGCATAATTAAACCGGTTATAAAGTTTTATTGTTAAAAACTAGCAACATTTCCGCATGAAGTCATTGGTTGGGAGGTGTTACCCAGACGTACATGTCTTCCACGGGCTCCTGCGTTCGCTGCTGGTGGATGAAGTCAGCCAGTGCCACAGGGACGCCTTGATCCTCTGGTTTCTCTCTGCGACTTTGTTTGCTGGCAAAATCTACCGAGAGAAGGATGAAGATTAAACACGTTTATTTAATCAGAAGAGAAAGCATCAGAGCGGAGCGCGACTCTTACACGAGGGAAGAGGTTTCCCTGCGTTTGGCTTCACGAAGATCTTGGGAATAAACGGGGTGTTGCTGTTGTCAACTTTCTCCTTGAATCTCAGCTGAGGCCTCTGAATGTTCTTCGCGTGGAGAAGCTTGAACGTCTCAGAACGGCTCCCGGGACTTGAGCCCTGATCAAGAGAAACAAGAAAATACTTACACGCATCAGGGATTACAAACCTTCAGTGGCTTGACGCCAATGTTGGCAGAGGCAACTTGAACACAACCCAAGTCAGAGACGAGCAGGTGAGCCGGAAAAACCAACCTTGCGGTTCCAGCTGGAAACAACGATGGTGGGAGGCTGGAAGCCTGCAGGCATGACAGGCTGCTGGCTCCGGTTGATGCCATCAGCTTCATCGAGGAGGATCCCCTGGAGACGTGAGAGCAGAGGTGAAGATGAAGTTCTACCTAACCTAAGATCTTCAGCGTCGGGTCTGCAAACATCCACACGTACCACTTTCTCAAGGATGACGTCGTTGGAGTCGACCACCAGGTCGAATCTCTCTTCCAGGCCGGAAATCTTGTTGCGGTCTCTCATGTGGGATCTGCAGTTGTGATGCACCATGATCTGACTCATGCTGAGGACAAGAGGAGACACTCTTGAGAAATTCGGCTTTAAAATATTCACCAATGGTTCAAATTAATAAGAAAACGAAACAGCAGCTCAAACTGAAAGTTGCCCGAATAGACCATAAACTTATTTTTTTGCATTTTACACAACAATTAAACTTTGATAAGATACAAGTTAATACATTCAGTACAATATAGTTAATAATCACTCTTTTAGGCAGAAGTTTGGATTCAAATTCAAAGAAACTCCCAGAACATCTGGTTGAAACATAACTTAATGAAACACTTTAACAACACTTTAAAAACATTACACTTGTGTTATTAGGAGCTCCAGCAAACTTTCACAACAGTTACATCTTTGCATTGACTGCCTTAAAACTTTGAATTGAGAGGTAGTTGTACTGGTAACAATCTTTCAAATCCACCCACCAGTTCAGGAGTTTATCTCCCTGGCTCTCACAGAACTCACGGAATCCCGGAAAGCTTCGATAAAAATCGAACTCATCTCCAGGCTGAGGCAGACCAGCTGAGGCTTTGGTGGCCGACAACACCGCAGAGAATCCATGCTGCAGAGATCAAGAAGTTAGTATCAAAACAAGAATGTTTTTTACAGATGGTTGTACTCTGGTGGCTACACACCAATGGTTACACACTAATGGCTACACACCAATGGTTACATTCTCAAACTCCTGTGTTGTTCTCAGTATTATCTTGATCTTTAAAGTATGTACTTTTTTGAGTATTGTTTTGATTGTCTAAGCGCTTTGTGACCCTGGTCTCGAAAAACGCTATATAAATAAATATTACTTACTTACTTACACTAATGGTTACACACTAATGGTGACTGTATGCATGATTTAGAAAAGAATCACTATGTTAACCTGTATTTTCTATATATTAATGCGTGTAACAATTAGAACATAAATACATATTAAAAAGGTAAAACACACCAAAACATGATGCAATATTAACTTCACATCACATCTCTAATGCAATAACCAAAACACTTTCAGAACTAAGAAAGTTAAGTAAATTCAACGCTCTATATAAATCTGTTTAGTGATTAAATGATCATCATTCATTGAGAACTTAAGATAGTACATTTAAACATCATTTGTTATCGTTGTTTATTTAAAAATAAAAAGATGAGCGATTCTACAATCAGATCTGCTACTTAGCTTAGCATATGACAAACGAGCTAATGCAACACATGAACTATAAACGAAGCTCATGTTGTTTAACAATAAAACAATGTTGATAATATTGTTGTTGGCGTTTTATGAACATATTTGAGCTACAAACTCATCCACGTTGACGAAATGACTGAATAAACTGAACAAGAATCTGACTTACTTTAACAAAACTGTCGACGTCCTTAAAACCAGGACATAGTTCTATGTTTTCCTCCTGGTTCTTGTCAACAATATTCTGTGCAGGAAGAGATTTTGAGGAGTTTTGATCTTTCTTAGAATCCATCTCTTCAGTGTGTACACATGTGAGCGTCCTCTCTTCTTCGGATGCCTTTCCTGTCGCTCGCCGAGAAATAGCAGCAACAGCGACACCAATCGACGTGGATGTGAAGGTGCAGCACAATGTCGTGATAAATAATATTCAGAATAAACATAAATAGTTAAAACTCGTGATACATGAGACATCATGATATATAGGAATGTTTTGTTTATTCTTATTAAAAAAACTATATTAGTTATTTTAAATATTGTCAGTTTTAATCTTCTCTAAATTCACGTAGGAATTATTTGTTCGTCTGATTAAAATAAAGAATAATGTCAAATTATTGATCTACTGTATCTTCATCGCATAATTTCTTTAAAACGATAAAACTAAAAGAGAAACAAAGTTTAAACCAACAGAATCAATTTCATAATATAATATAATATAATATAATATAATATAATATAATATAATATAATACAAAATAATATAATGTAATGTAATATCATATAACACAAAATAATATAATATAATATAATATAATGTGATATAATAATTAATAAATAGTTGACTATGGACTTTAGTGAAATCTGCATTATAAGACATAAATAAATGTGTATGTATGATAAATAGACATAAATGTATGGTTTATATCAAATTAAAAATGATAAAAAATAAATAAATGTTTAAATAACATTGAATAGTGTTGGTTTCAAGCTAACATCATTTGTTTTAAATAATAATATTTGTGGGAAATAATAGAAAGTATTGTTCAGTTCCTCATTCTCACCACTGCGCGGCAGTATTTGCAAACATGCTGACGTGTGTTGGTCACATGACGTGATGAATGTACGAGAGAAACCAGAGAAGAAGTGATCAAACATGTTGTTTCTTAAAGCTGTGATTCATGGTTGAAGCGTCATCAGACGCTGTTGAAGAAAAGCTCTTCCTCCTCGTATCGATCTCAGGTCTCTCTTCCTCTGATTATCTTAAAAGCATCAGCAACACTCGCGATCAATACTTCACAGTATCTGTCGTTTCTCAAAGTATCTTCACAGTGTTCGCTCCGTTGAAGCAGATCAATGGATGTCTTCACGAGTCTCACGTGTCTCTTCGAACCTCCTGACGCGACACAACAGACGACGACAGCAAGTCACTGGTTTTTATTAACCTGGTTTAAAAAACACAAATGCACCAAACCAAACATGCACAGCGTCAGCAGATCCAAGATCAGCTGATGACGTTTCAACGTGAAAACTTTGCTGCCACGATCTCACAGAGATCAGCGGACGACGAGGTCCGGTCACGACAGCCAAGCGTTGTCGGGTCGCGTCACCATTTGAAAGAGAGTCGTGTCCGTCACGAGGAGATCCGATCTTTTTCGGGGGTTCAGGTGGAAACTCAGTGGGGGGCAGAGAACACATGCTGGGTGTTTGTTCTTCAACACTTCTGCTCAGAACATCTATGGAAGAGTTTTCACTTTGATGAGATTCTTAACAACAAAGTATTTGACGATGATGCTTTGAATTCGTGGACCCGAGTCTTCTGGCTCAGCTCGTTTTACACCGAAGACACTGACATTCTGCCATATTACACATGAATTGAACAATAAACACCAAAAGAAGAATTAATGATCGACCGTTCAAACGTGGAGGTGCTGATGCTCATCTCTCGTCTAAAGTGTACAAACTTGAATCAAACATTTCCAGTCAAGAGTAACCGCTTCAGGAATACTTCAGGTAGCATTAGCATAGTAGCTTCATGATGTTTTCATTTGACTCGTAGAAACACGTTTGAATAAAACAACACGACGTGAGCCTCTTGAACGCAACACTTGACCTCTCGTGACCTCGTCAAAGGATCAACATCGTTAGACATGAAAGAAACACAAGCTCTTCAAACATCTCCACAGTCACTGATACTTCACCAAACAAAGGTTGAGACGCGTCGACACACGAGAGGAGTGAGTGAACCTATGATCACATGAGAATGAAGGGATGAACGGAGGTCAGAGAGAAGATACCTCTGATCACATGATAATGAAGGGATGAATGGAGGTCAGTGAGAAGATACCTCTGATCACATGAGAATGAAGGGATGAACGGAGGTCAGTGAGAAGATACCTCTGATCACATGAGAATGAAGGGATGAACGGAGGTCAGTGAGAAGATACCTCTGATCACATGAGAATGAAGGGATGAACGGAGGTCAGTGAGAAGATGAACCTATGACCACATGAGAATGAAGGGATGAACGGAGGTCAGAGAGAAGATACCTCTGATCACATGAGAATGAAGGGATGAACGGAGGTCAGTGAGAAGATACCTCTGATCACATGAGAATGAAGGGATGAACTGAGGTCAGTGAGAAGATACCTCTGACCACATGAGAATGAAGGGATGAACGGAGGTCAGTGAGAAGATACCTCTGATCACATGAGAATGAAGGGATGAACGGAGGTCAGTGAGAAGATACCTCTGACCACATGAGAATGAAGGGATGAACGGAGGTCAGTGAGAAGATACCTCTGACCACATGAGAATGAAGGGATGAACGGAGGTCAGTGAGAAGATACCTCTGATCGCATGAGAATGAAGGGATGAACGGAGGTCAGTGAGAAGATACCTCTGATCACATGAGAATGAAGGGATGAACAGAGGTCAGTGAGAAGATACCTCTGATCACATGAGAATGAAGGGATGAACGGAGGTCAGTGAGAAGATACCTCTGATCGCATGAGAATGAAGGGATGAACGGAGGTCAGTGAGAAGATACCTCTGACCACATGAGAATGAAGGGATGAATGGAGGTCAGTGAGAAGATACCTCTGACCACATGAGAATGAAGGGATGAACGGAGGTCAGAGAGAAGATACCTCTGATCACATGAGAATGAAGGGATGAACGGAGGTCAGAGAGAAGATACCTCTGATCACATGAGAATGAAGGGATGAATGGAGGTCAGTGAGAAGATACCTCTGACCACATGAGAATGAAGGGATGAACGGAGGTCAGAGAGAAGATACCTCTGATCACATGAGAATGAAGGGATGAACGGAGGTCAGAGAGAAGATACCTCTGATCACATGAGAATGAAGGGATGAACGGAGGTCAGTGAGAAGATACCTCTGATCGCATGAGAATGAAGGGATGAACGGAGGTCAGTGAGAAGATACCTCTGATCACATGAGAATGAAGGGATGAACGGAGGTCAGTGAGAAGATACCTCTGATCGCATGAGAATGAAGGGATGAACGGAGGTCAGTGAGAAGATACCTCTGACCACATGAGAATGAAGGGATGAACGGAGGTCAGTGAGAAGATACCTCTGATCACATGAGAATGAAGGGATGAACGGAGGTCAGTTAGAAGATACCTCTGATCACATGAGAATGAAGGGATGAATGGAGGTCAGTGAGAAGATACCTCTGACCACATGAGAATGAAGGGATGAACGGAGGTCAGTGAGAAGATACCTCTGATCACATGAGAATGAAGGGATGAACGGAGGTCGGTGAGAAGATACCTCTGACCACATGAGAATGAAGGGATGAATGGAGGTCAGAGAGAAGATACCTCTGACCACATGAGAATGAAGGGATGAACGGAGGTCAGTGAGAAGATGAACCTATGACCACATGAGAATGAAGGGATGAACGGAGGTCAGTGAGAAGGTGAACCTATGATCGCATGAGAATGAAGGGATGAACGGAGGTCAGTGAGAAGATACCTCTGATCACATGAGAATGAAGGGATGAACGGAGGTCAGTGAGAAGATGAACCTATGACCACATGAGAATGAAGGGATGAACGGAGGTCAGTGAGAAGGTGAACCTATGATCGCATGAGAATGAAGGGATGAACGGAGGTCAGTGAGAAGATACCTCTGATCACATGAGAATGAAGGGATGAACGGAGGTCAGTGAGAAGATACCTCTGACCACATGAGAATGAAGGGATGAATGGAGGTCAGTGAGAAGATACCTCTGATCACATGAGAATGAAGGGATGAACGGAGGTCAGTGAGAAGATACCTCTGATCACATGAGAATGAAGGGATGAACGGAGGTCAGTGAGAAGATACCTCTGACCACATGAGAATGAAGGGATGAACGGAGGTCAGTGAGAAGATACCTCTGATCACATGAGAATGAAGGGATGAACGGAGGTCAGTGAGAACAGACACAAAAACAAACAGCTCTTTACTTACTTCAATTTAAATGATGAATTGCTGGTGATTAAGTAAGAAAATATAAAGAGTAACTTTTAGTTTCTTCAAAACTACATTTGAGTCAAATTATGAGTCGCCTTGTGTTCAGTATGGAACGCCATCATTGTTGAAAATTGATGGGAAAAGAGAAATAGGAGAAAACATTGAAGTGTGTTTACATGGATATAAATACATATGGCTAAGAGCGTGAACACACACACATGTGTATTTTGTGTTTTTACCAATAAGCCTTTGGAAATGTGTAAATGAATTAGAAACACACATTTCCTCTCATTTCTCTGTGTATTTATTTCCACTTTGCTCTATAAATGAATGTATTTCTATCCATTTAAACCTGTTTTCAATCTTCTTCTCTACGCCTCCATTTCCAATGACTTCTTCCCTAATTATGGCACTTCTGGCTTCCATACTGTGTGTGAGACGAGCTCAGGTCGGATGACGACAGCACGAGTAAGGAACACACACACCAGCGACTCCTGGTTCAGACCCTCCTGGATCCAGAAATATGGCTCTTGTGCGAGTGTCGTCGTGCTCGACGCCCTTCAGGCTCTTCTCATTTATTCCAGAGTGTAAATGTCTGTCAAGTCTTGGCATCGTTTCCGCCTCCGTTCAGGCTGTGAAGCTCCAGCGACAGATATGGTCGCTGAGGAACCTGAGGCTGCTGAGATACACGAGGACGTGGAGAGAAGCTCTTAGAGGAGGACAGAAGACTGACCACACCAGAGGCTCCAGTGATCAGACGCAGATGGCTGTGGTTCGACGCCTCCTCGCGGTGACTGATGATGAGCGAGCAGCTCGGGAACACTGTGTCTCCGACTCTCCTGCTGCTCTTTCAAACTTCCTTCTCACTCAAACATGTCCTCTCAGGAGCCATCCAACCAAAACCTTCACCTGCACTGAGATGTTCAACACGTGTCTAACAATTGGATCGTGACCCGTCCATCAAACCCTTGGTCCCGCCCCTTCCTGTCTCACAGCACCTTCAAAGAAGTCGTATCCAAACAATCGTTTCATGTGTCGTGGGATCAGTGAAGGGATGTTGATGTTGACACTCGTCTGTCGCTGAGTTGGTCGAGCAGCAAAATCAATGAAGTAACAAGTGATTTATGAGTCAATGTGTCGTTAAATATTCTTCCTCAAAAGTTCAACACATAGAAAACACAAGTCACTTCCTGAGACGAAGCATCTTTTCTTCTGATTCTCTTTACATTCATTCACTTTCCTACAAACTCAACACAGAGCTTCTCATCTTTCTTTAAACCCTTTTCCTTGTCTAGTGCTGTGTCTCGAATCACACACTTCTCTCAGTGCACTGGTTAGTATCATCAGGATAGTGTACGTACTTCTCTTAGTATACTAGAAGTTAGTATCATCAGGATAGTGTACGTACTTCTCTTAGTATACTAGAAGTTAGTATCATCAGGATAGTGTACGTACTTCTCTTAGTATACTAGAAGTTAGTATCATCAGGATAGTGTACGTACTTCTCTTAGTATACTAGAAGTTAGTATCATCAGGATAGTGTACGTACTTCTCTTAGTATACTAGAAGTTAGTATCATCAGGATAGTGTACGTACTTCTCTTAGTATACTAGAAGTTAGTATCATCAGGATAGTGTACGTACTTCTCTTAGTATACTAGAAGTTAGTATCATCAGGATAGTGTACGTACTAACTAGTAACTAATCCTCCACAGATAGTATGTCTCAAATCAAACTCTGCTGCTACACACTAACAGGAAATGACGCAACAGCTTCTTCTTCTACTACTATTTAAGGATGATTTCAACGAGCTGTAGGAACACTAGCGACACCTGCTGGCAGCACGTTTGGTTTCAAGAAATATGAGAAATATTGACGAAATATTTAAGCTGGTATCAGCAGTGAAGACGTGTCGTCCTCGTACTGCTGCTGAAAATACACCTGTATGTATATGAATATAAATATATATATATATATATATATATATATATATATATATATGTTGTAACTTCCATTTACAATGTCGACGTCACTAAGATTGAGTCGTTTAGTGTAGATGTTGTCCATCGATCCATACTTTAAGACGCACTTATGCACTAAAAATACTAAGTTTAAGTACAAGTATGTGATTTGAGACACAGCTATAGTTTGGATTATTGTCTGGATTTCTCGTCTTCCTATTTTTTTTATCTCTGCTCCTGGTTGCCCCGCCCCCTTCTCGTCCGTGTCCACCTGATTCCCGGTCGTCCCTGCGCACCTGCTGTCACTCTCACTCTGACCCGCTCTGATCTTAAACCTCTTCTGTGTCTCGTCTCGTCTCAGTCGGTCGCTCTCGAGGAGATCCAGGAGTAACTGGTGACGATTATGGATTGAAAGCATCAGGTTTGAGACTCTGGAGCTCAAGGTGTGAAATAAAGCTAATAAAAGTAGATGAGATGTTGCTGCTCGACCATCCGGCGCTCCTGCAGCTCATATCTCTCTCCAGCAGAGTGAATCTGTGATTAGTGTAAGCTCTGGAAATGCTTGTAAGTTCCTCTGCATATCAAAAATGTCAAAATCTTTTATCACAGATTTTCGTATCTCAGCTGTTATTTAGTGGCGAAAAGGAAAAAGCGCCGACAGCAGGAGTTTGAAGATGCTCGTAGCTCTGCATGTTCGGGAGTCGCGTCAGCGTTTCCCCTTTTTTAAAGATGTAATCCGACATGGCAGGAAACGTTATTGTAGTGGTGTGTGTGTGTCGGTTGGATGACGAGCAGAGTGTGTGTGAAGCCATGTGACGGATGAGTGTCACGCAGGTGAAGAGCCACCATGAGTTTGAGACCCACTTCTTCTTCCATTCTCCCTCGCTTCCAAAGCTCTTCCCGTCAATGAAGTGATTATTGCGGCAGAATCAAAGTCAAGCGCTGAAGCCCGGCAGACGTAATGTTCACCAACGTGCCGTTAAATCCCATCCATCACACGGAATGTGGCAATAACTGCTGTGGAACATTCAGAAGCCTGCGCGAGACATTCATCTCTATAATCAAAGCATGAAAGGTAAATGGCCGACGCTGCTGCTCGAGCTCTTTTATGGGTTTTAATCTGATCTGGAACGCAACCAAACCTTTAATGGAGCCGCAGTTGGTTCTAAAAACACCATCGATCACTCACTTGTGTCAATAAGTGACGTTGGTACAATAATCAGCGAAGGCACGGGTGAAGAACCCTCCTGGTCTGATGACCAAACATCCTGGTGTCCAGCAGGTGCAAACACACCTTCCACGATCAGAGCGATAGAAAAGAACGGCGGCGGCGTTTGTAACGTTTACGACAAGAAGACTACTTTGGCACATGGATGGAAGTAAGGCATCTCATTCTCCAGTCTAGAAACGTGGCTCGTGTGCGGCCTCGAACCCGCAACCCACAGCCAACCAACAGAAAACACTGATATTCTGGCGTCACAACGTTGACCTGAAGGTAGACGCTGCCGCGGCGAGGAGGAGGGCGAGGGGCGGCGAGATGCTGCTGCAGCCGCGGGAGCCTCGGGCGCTCATACCTGCAACACAGGAGACACATGAGGAGGGACACCCGGGACACACCCGTCGCAGACCCTACTGATGGACAGGGGGAGGAAAGTGGAGCACTCTGGGAACTGACATTACATGGAATTAAAATAAAGAGTCGTGAAGGTTTTTAGAACTTTGTCAACGGCGACCGATCAACGACATATTTCTGTTGATGTGACGATCGTTGACAAACATCCTGCTCGTCTGTAACGTCCGTCTTGTATTGACGCCTCCAAACGTTCCAGAAACATAAGTAACATAACACTAACATGTGCTCGTGTGAGATCCACCCTGATTCAAAGAATCCAAACCTTTACTCGACATGTGAGTGTGAATCTCTTTCACCTCCTCGTGCATTTGTTTTAAGATAAAGTTTACAACGAATGGACAGAACAAATGAAACGTCAAAACATTCACAGGTTTCTTTTGACGATGTTTGCATCGACAACATGAGTGAAATGATTCAATAACATGTAGAAGTTGAAACAAACTCTGTCTCTTAGAAGAAACTCCAAACTAGAGCAGCTTTGTGATGAAATATTTCATATATTTTCATCGTAACAATCACTCAGCTGCAGCGCTGCGTTCACTGGGAGGGAGTGAGTCTGGCTATTGGAGAGTGAGTTGTGTTTATTATTAGAAAGTGATTCTATAAATGAAGTATCTAGTTAGTCTTGTTTCATGTTTCTAATGTGAGCCGATGGTGAGAAAGACCAGTCAGGCCGCTCAGTCCAGGAAACCCCTGGACGTGTCTCGAGTACATCCACAAAATCACCATTTTTTTCTCACCATGTTGTAAAGTTTTTGGAAACACAGGTGTGGAAAATGTCGTCGACACAACACATCTTTAACAACTCTACAGCAACACAATGCTTGAAGTCTAACGTTGTGTTTTCAAATGTTGAAAAGAGAGAAAGTACGAAGCTTCTATTGTTGGATCAGTCGCTGTTTGAATCTCAAGATCTCCGCTGGGGTTGGTTAATTCTGGATACAAAACCAAGACAGCAGTTGAAATGCTATTTCCCGTGGAGAGGCGGAGAAGAAAGCGAGCACCTTTAAGATCATCTTTTAAGAAAAGCTTCCAGTAAATAAACTCAATAGCATCGCTGCGTCTCCTGCTGACTTTAATTAGCTGTTAAAAATAGCTTCTATTCCGACTCAAAGGTGCACAAACAGGAGTGAGTTTTATCTCGCGCTCCTGATGTTTTCGGGGATTCAACATGGAGTATCAGCAATTCAAATGAGCGGTTAAAGATGTGCAACAGTAGCGCCGGAGTCCCTCAGGACAGCAGCGGCGCGGACGCAAAATGAAGAAGGAATTCAACCTGCAACACTCACGACGAGGGCCACATATTCCGTCTCCGAAGCTCCGGGGAGGGAGCGGTCGGGACACCGAGCAACGCGAGTCAACAGAGGACAAAACGTCCCTGTCAGGCTTTCAATGTGTTCCGTGACTTTATTTACAAGCGCGGCGGATGAGGGGAGATAGCAGAGGAGGTTGGGTCGGCGAGATTGAGGCTCCTGTTAATCCACATGTCAAATTTCATCCTGCGGAACATGTCGGCGTCAGCAGGTTTGTGGCTCAAGACCTGGAAATCATTGTCGTCGCCCCAGAGACTCAGAAAACAACAACAAATGCTTGATGTTTGCTTGAGCTTTGAGTCTGTGATGAACTTCGTCATGTAAAGATTCAAGTCCTTGTTTGTTGAATCATTACCATTTAAAAAAAAATAATCCAATTATTTTCCTGGTTCTTTTTTTGAAAATATATGAATCAATGTTTATTAATCCTTGTGTAAATCTTGAAGCAGATTTATGACATTATTATCTGTGATATAATGTAAATACTTTGGCCTTTTGTTGCTAAACTATAACTGCACACTTTTATTTTCTTATTTATCTTCCTCTCTTTTTTATGTCAATGATTTCTTAATGGGATACAACATACAAATGTATCATTTTTAATGATTTAATTAAAGATTAATTCATGGATATGATTTCATATTTTATATTATTATCAATCTCTATAAACTATTTATTTACTTGAAACAGGTGAATGTTAATGGTGACTCACATTATCCACGGATGTGAGTCACTTTGAGTCGCTACACCTCACAGGTGCGTCAAGATGCTGACTAGATGTTGTCGACAGACGCGCCACAATGAAAGGAAAGATGAGCACTTTTATCTCACAACAAAGTGACACAGTTGTCGTCTTTTTGAGTGCGTTTCTGTCACTAAGACTGCAGGAATATGCAGCAGAAATGTTGAATGAAAGTTTCACTTCATCATCATCAGATGACATCTGAGTCGCGCCCGAGTCACGCCTGAGCCTCATCAACCTCTCGATGTTCCACACCTGTGAGAGGTGGGAAGATTTGGAAACATCATTCGCGATTTTGACCTTTTTTATGCGAAGAGAAAGTCTTTTCAGAATCAGTTCAGGTAATTAAAGAAATGAGAATCGTAGGATTTATTTATATGTTATAATATTAGAATCAGTGGAAGAAAAAACGTTATCATCAAAACTCTTGGAATGTTTACGTTAAAGATTCTCACTTTAACCTCAATAGTCTCACTTAACATGTAAAGTATGTCAATATTTTTGGTTGTAAAGGTGTTGGTTTCGTGTTAAAAGCTCATCGATTCATGACAAAAGAATCTGATCAAAGCTCCAGGATGTGACGTCAACATCCATGGACTATTGTTTTCTGCTACGACGGAATGTTGTTCTTTGTTCCTCTTGGTGGATCAGTCTAAACCTCGACTGATAAGTTATACTTCAATATTAAATATATTTAATTTATCTGTGATCAATTCTTCTCCAGTGGAGCTTCAATAACAGACGTTACACACGAGCAGTCTGAAGGTGTTTGGATGTTTTTAAGCATTTTTGGACGAAGATGAAGAAAACTGAGCTCCAGTCGCTACATTAAAATGAACAAACATGTTTGTTTCTATGAAGAAGAGATTCGGTGATTGATGTCTGAACTTTGGTTGAACTATCAAGTGAACAGTTGCACCTACTATTGTAAACATGGACGTGTCTGCGGTGATTCTTACTCTGCTGGTGGATGCGGACGGCGCTGGACGCTGGACCCAGACCTCCCTCGCTCAGCGTCTGGATGTGGATGATGTAGTCGTCGTCGTCCGCCGACAGATTCAACACCAACGTTGTGTTGAACGTTGTGACCGTGTTGACTTCCTTGTGTTTGCTTCTCTTGAACGACAGCTGCGAGAGGATGGACGCGAGGAAGAGAAACATGAGGTTATCGCGGGTCAGACCCACGCGTTCACACCTTGAAATAAATCCTAGTCGTTAATAAGTGTTTGAACTGGTGCTCGTGACCGAAGACACTTCAGATCCTTCCACTTCATCCCCGGAACAAAAGAGGTCGACTCACTTGGTACCCTGTGACTTCTGACTCCGACTCCATCGACACCACCGGCTCCCAGAACAAGGAGAGGTGAGATCCAATTAGAGTCCATTCAACATTCATCGGCGGCTGCGAAGGCGCTGGAGGAGAAATAATTATAGTTAATTAAGAACACATGTCCTTTAACTTCCATAAGTGTGGACCATCCTTGGATCATGTGCATGTCAGGAGGATCGTGGAAGGATGGAGAAAACAAATGGAGAAAAGTGGAAATAAATAAGGAAAAACTGTAGGAAAACTGGATAAAAAAACAAGTTTAAAAAGCGATACTCCATAAAATATATAGTTAAAAGATCAAGATAAGACTGAGACAAACACAAGAGTCTCAGAGAATCAGGAAAAGTCTGAACAAATAAAAGTGTGTTGAGATCTTTCTTGAAGGAGTCAGTAGATGAAACACATCAACACTCTTGGTGATCATTATTTAACACACATCATGGATAAGATCACACAGATCCATATGTTTCCATAGAACTCACGCGGCTTCCTGGTGGTGACGTTGATGGCGGGGAGGAACGGGCCGGTGCCGGCCGTGTTGAAGGCGCTGACCGTCAGGAAGTACTGAGTGTTTCCTGTCAGGCCTCTGACGGTGACCGAGGTCTGGTTCCACGGGACCCTCATCTTGCCCATGGTCTCTGGCTTGGTGTCGTCCTCCCAGTAAACCACCTGAAGAACATCGTTGATCACGTCGTTTTAACTTGATCTTCTTGCTGATAAATCTGTGTTTCATTTCAACTTTTCAACTTTTTCTTTATTAATTCGCCTCATAAAATGTTTCCAAGAGTCGCTGCTTATGAGTGAAAGTCGCTCTGAGGCTCAGGAATTAAAGTTAAATCTATTTCAGGTCTTACAACATCTAAATGGACATTTATTGCATACTTGAGTGTGTTTTATGTGCTGAAAACAATTCTGTAAAAGCAGCTTTTATTCGTTCCTCGAGGTGCTGAAGTATTTACTGACACAAAAAACTATACAATTAGGTTTAAATTGAAACCTCTGTTTCCATGGCAACGCGATGGGAGGCGAGTGTCCGCGAGGCACAATGACAAGTGTGGTGAATCGTGTTCCATTTATACCAGCAAAGTATACCTCGTAGCCCAGGACCCTTTCAGGGGTGAAGGAGAGAGGCTGCCAATTCACCTCAATCTCCCCGGCCGAGACACTTCTGGCCCAGACTCCCACCGGCGTCCCACTCGGCTCTGAAAGTGGACAAATGGAACGCTGCAGCATTTTTCAAAGGGGAGAGCGACGCGTGAAAACAAATCTCTTCCATCTCCTCACGAGCACCATCGGTGTGGACGAGCCGGACCGTCACACACGAGTGCGGCGGGTGAACTCGCCTGCACATCACACAGACCTCCGTCACAAACAACACGGATCTAAATGCCAAACGAGTCCCAGAGACTCGGACGGAGCTGGAATCTGATCCTCGTCTCTGGAGATGATGAGTCGCCCCGCTGAGCTAATAATGGAGTTTAACGATCTGTCATCACAGCGCCGCACTCTGTCATCACTTGTCAGTGATGATGTAACCGATGAGGCTTTTGTGTTCAAATGTCACACAAGTGGTGTCGGTGCATCAGTGTCAGCGGAATACTACCCACAAATGAATACAACATACATAATAAACATTTATGATGTTTTCAAATACATTTGTATCAAAATGTTGTTTTTTAACCATTTAGAAAAATGTTAGTAATATAATTCTTCTATATTGAGTGGTCAATTATATATAAATGTATGTATTTGTATTCAAAGATGACTTGAATACTTTCAAAAATAATAATTTTTATATTGTAATTTCAATAATACCAAAAACTATTTTCTAAATTCAATATATTTTTTTTACTTCTAGTGTTTTAAATTAAATATACAATTGTATATATATATATATATATATATATATATATATGTATAATAGTGTCACCAGACAATAACAAAAGAAAACTGAGTTTCTGGATCAAACTTGTAGAAGACGTAGAAGCAAACGAAGAAGTATTACTAATAAAGTATTGTTTGTTCATTTAATCTTGTTTTCTGCCTCGAGTCCTGACAAAAAAAACAACAAAACCTTAAAAAAAAATCTAATAAATTGTTTTTCTTTTTCCTTTTGGCTACAATTTAATTAATAGAACCAAACAACAGGTTCAAACTACAAATAATTGAATTATAAAAAATTCAATTATTTAAAGAAATCATTAAATGTTTGAAAACAACTAAATAAATTAAAAAATGAAGGATTCCAACATTTGAAACGTTAAATTCTACCAAGAAATCTCCTGATGTCACAGATTTACCTTCACATTTAATCCAGTGACTGACGGTTGACTGAAGCAGGGACTCACCCGTCTCTGCCGAGTAGATGGTGACCACGGCGCTGAAGGGTCCCTGACCTTTGCTGTTGTAAGTGCCGACCTTGACGTGGAACGGCGAGAAGGGCGCGATGCTTTCGTTGCGGTAAACGTAGCGAGCCGCCCCGGGGCTGGACGTGGCCACGTGGGTCCAGCTCAGCTCCCCGAACGCCCGGAAAGCGATGATGTAGCCGAAGCTCTCGCCGTTCTGCAGTTCTTCAGGGACAGGCTGAGAGTGAAACACAAAACTATAGTGATATTAAAACATATACAAACGTCTCACGTTCACCACGCCGCCGCCGGGCTCGCGCAACCACTCTCGCCTGATTATGACCCCAAAATTGCTTTTGTGACCCACCTGATGAAATAAAACCAATAAAATCAACGCCGGTGAGAAAACCCGCGTCGGAAAATGAAAAGTGATTTCCGCTCATGGAATGAAACGGGATAACTTGAGCTTCCTCGGGATCCAGGTCTGCCTGGCGGGCGTGAACGGGTCCAGCTGTTAGGTTTGTGTATTAGACTCATGCAGGTCGGACACAATCGACAGCGACTGATGCTTCCTGTGGAGCTCGTGGGGAAAGACGATCAATGATTTACCTCCCAGGTGATGACGAGCTCAGACCTGCTTCCACCTCCTCCTGCGATCTCACCCGGGGCTGCATCTGGGACTGAACAAACCAAATCTGTTTGTTTGAAACACTGTGATGAAGACTGAACGTGTATCAGTGCCATCAGAATATTTACACCATATTTACAATAGAATTTTACATTTAAATCTTGAAATGTTAAAATTTAAAAAATGTTTCTCCAGAATTTGATTTTCATTAATACTTCAATTTAATTCTTTATATATTAACAGGGCAGGTATGTCTTTAAAATCATTAAATCACAAAAAACGTAACTCGTCTCTTACTGACGCTGTTGTGTCAGTGAAACAAGACAAAAGTCTTTTTTCTCTTTCAGTTCTTGTTTGATTTGTGTTTACAATGGAAAATTAAGTTGTTCAAACTATATTTACTACTACTATATACTATACTACTATAATACCTTACAAAGAAATCAATAGAGAAGATAAGAGAGTCCAGGGATTCACCTGCGTCTTCTGTTCGGGTCTTGACAGAAACCGGGCTGGGTTCTCCTACTCCCACGCTGTTCCGGGCCAACACCCGGAACTCGTACTCCACCCATGCGTTGAGATCCACCACCGTGGCCGTGCGAGTGTTGCCCTCCATGATCTCTGGAACTACAGGACGCCGCGTGTGAGTCAACGAACGCTGCAGTAATGACTGCTGGTGTTTCAGCACCACGGACAGCTCCCGCTCTCGGTTCCACACCATGAGTTCGTTTCCCAGTTGTGACCAGAAAGTTCTTTCTTCTGCTGCTGAGGTGATAATTGGCCTCACGTCCCCGAACATCCTGCCTTTGATCTTGTTAGACGATGAAAACATTTATTATCATCGCACCTTCACCTGCACTCTACTTTAACAGCTGCTCCAATTTTTCAGGGTCATGAATTTGAAGTGGTTTATTCTATTTTTACGACGCCGGAGAGACAAGAGATTCAAATGAGCCTTCAGAGGATTGATCCAGTTGTTCCGCCGACGAGAGCTGCAAATTAATACTTTAGAAACAAAGTTGGGACTGAAGCTGCTGCAGATGTTCATGAGTGTAGCTTGAATTTAACATTAACATGTTTTTCTTGTACTTTAATCATTAAATTATACATATTTTTTTATTATTTTTAAATTGAAAGGTTATAAAATATATGTAAAACATTACGTTTTATTTTCAAAGTTGTAATGTTTGAATATTTATCAATTCATTGTCTTTTAAATTCAAGATAACATGCTATATAAATAGAGATTATTATTATTATTATTATTATTATAATGTGTCACCAGACGAAACCAACAGAAGACTGAGCCACTCGGTTCTTTTGAAGTTTTATATTGAATTTAAAAGACTAAGAACCAGATTTATTTAACTAAATTTTTTTTTATCTTTCCATATAGAAATGATTGAACTCAATGACTAAAAGAAGACGTGAAGGTTCAAGACGATCCTCTGATGAACTTCATCTGCTGCAGATGTTTGATCAACGGTTGACGTCAGAGGCGGTAAAAACGGCAGGTGAGTTTGAAGCTCATTAAAACCTCGACATCGCATTAAAACCCCGTGACCTGCAGCACTCTTGAGCAAGGCACTAAATCCACCTGCTCCCCTCCTGATTCCACCGGCGACCCTGACCTCCCCGCCGATCGAAGACACAAGTGAGAGATTCCTCCCGCGGGGGATCCGGGTGCGATCACATGATCAGATTTATCTCGGCCGCCGCCCACCTGTGTTGACCCTCTGCCAGCCCACGGTGAAGGCAGTCCTGGTCTGGATGATGTAATTGGTGATGGGGCTGCCGTGGTCTCGGCCTGGACTCCACGCGAGCTGAGCGGTGCTGTCGGTCACCTCCTCCACAGTCACGGTGTCTGGGGGGCCGGGGGGACCTGGGGCCACGAGCACAAGCAGACGGAGAGATAATTCCAGCAGACACCAGATGATTTCATCAGATTATCTCCACATCTCAGCTCTGTTAACCCCTGCACTCCCACACACAATAGATTTCATACGTCTGGAGAGCGTTACTCTAGGACTTCATCACAGAACCTTTGGAGCAGGAAATGTAGGATAATCTGGTGATAATTAATGAAAACCATCAATTTCTGAACACAAGTATTACCTCTGCCAAGGAGGTTATGTTAGTATTTATCTGACTTTCAACCAAATATCTCAAAAATAGATGAACGTCATGGCAGGAGGAAATCTGAGGATTCGTTAGGATCTATGACGGTAATGAAGGATTCATCCTCGACTTGTATGGCCTCAAACCGCTTCAGACTTTTTAATACACAACATACAATAAAATGACTTGAATAAATGATCAACTCTCAACTCCACAACAATTGATTGAACAACAAATATATTTTAATCATGAACCATTTCTATCATGAACCGTTTTAATCCTGCAGTGATTAATATTAATTAAAATTTAAATCTTAATGTTTCAGGGGCTCGTAAGCTTCTCAATAGCAGGAGAAAGAACTCGCTGGTGGAGCTTCTGACCCTCGTGGAAGCTCTCGTTCAGTCAAGGACGCTTCACAGAACTGCTCTTATGAAAAGTGTTTCTCTGAACCAGAGACATTCAAGGACAGGAAACAGTGTAGGTTAAGTTAAGAAGTGCCACAGTAAGTGTAAGTTAAGTTAAGAAGTGCCACAGTAAGTGTAGGTTAAGTTAAGAAGTGCCACAGTAAGTGTAGGCTAAGTTAGAAGTGCCACAGTAAGTGTAGGTTAAGTTAAGAAGTGCCACAGTAAGTGTAGGCTAAGTTAGAAGTGCCACAGTAAGTGTAGGCCAAGTTAGAAGTGCCACAGTAAGTGTAAGTTAAGTTAAGAAGTGCCACAGTAAGTGTAGGCCAAGTTAGAAGTGCCACAGTAAGTGTAAGTTCATTTAAGAAGTGCCACAGTAAGTGTAGGTTAAGTTAAGGAGTGCCACAATAAGTTAAGTTAAGAAGTGCCACAGTAAGTGTAGGTTAAGTTAAGGAGTGCCACAATAAGTTAAGTTAAGAAGTGCCACAGTAAGTGTAGGTTAAGTTAAGAAGTGCCACAGTAAGTGTAGGTTAAGTTAAGGAGTGCCACAATAAGTTAAGTTAAGAAGTGCCACAGTAAGTGTAGGTTAAGTTAAGGAGTGCCACAGTAAGTGTAGGTTAAGTTAAGGAGTGCCACAGTAAGTGTAGGTTAAGTTAAGGAGTGCCACAATAAGTTAAGTTAAGAAGTGCCACAGTAAGTCAAGCCTGCTCCACCATCTCTACTCTCCTTCAAACAGGTTCCACTAAAACAATTCACTGCAGGGATTCAAACTCTCAACTCCTTGCTAAGCACGTGTTTCTTGAAACATAAGTGAACTTTAAATCCGACTGGTTTAAGAAAAGAGACTTTTATCATTTGTGTCTGTGATCAGTTGAGCAGCGTGTCGTTCTCCTCTCACTCCATGTTTCCTCCCTAATGAAGGCTCATCCGACTAATGCTGGACTGGAGCGACAGACGCTGAGGACGAGGCGCTCGCTCTGCTGCACCAGCGCCTTCTAATCAGCAGAACAACATTAGTGTTGGAAAACAAACAGACTTATCTCTCGTGACGCATCAACGTAGAAGACTTGATGCTTGGTTTGGAACCTGCAGAGCTTCACACACATCGATCCGTGGAAACCTCATTAGCACCTCCGGGTAAAATAACAAACTAAATCTAATACTCCGGCCTCATTAATACATATTAATGGAGCACATAATCAAGGATCAATAGCTGATCCTCTTCATTATATTTCATCTGCTGCTGCGTCTCCAGAGGTTCGATGATCTGCTTCCAACACACTTGACCTCAGCAGATTAAAAACAGCAGCAACATAGTTCCACGAGTATCTGACAGAATATATAACAGCAAATATGTCTCATGATCCACACGGAACAAGGTCATTAACAGGTTTAAGATAAGGTAAGGGACAGATTATCACTGTCAACATGTAAATAGATACAATAACGAAGGTCTGATGTATATTCAATACTTCCTGTTAAAGACAGTTAAATATTCATATAAGAAATAGAACGAGCACTTAAGTCACATGATTTAATTTATTCATCAGAGAAACAGCATTTTACTTATTTTTACACAAGTTTGACTTTTTATTTTATTTGAACAATATGTAACTTACTGTGAAATATAATTATAATAATAAGTTAAATTATTTCTGTCAGTGAAACATGACAAAAAAACATAAAAAAAGTATAAATTAAAAGCCCGATGTGTGTTTTTTTAAATATTGTTACTGGCGTCGGAATAATGCAATATTATTATATATTATGCAATATCTTTAATTTGAAGTATTGTCGTTAGTGATTTCCTGATCATCAATCAAGACTCATTTTATCTTCTCGGTGACCTTGGAAAACCCACTCATTTAAAGCACCGTTCGGTAGTGAAGAATATTTTGAAATAAAAGATTAAGAATATCAATCTTTACTATATATATATATACATATATATATATATATATATATAAATATATATACAGTATATATATGATATAAATAATGACATCAAAATGTTAGATCTTGTGTCAGAAAAACAGTTACAATAAACATTTAGCACTTAAACATTTTCTTTTCTTCTGCCCCAGTCCGGTGAAAATAAAGATATGAAGGTTAAACAGTAAGAGAAGGAGCTCGACGCCTCAGCGACTCCCTGACACTTGATTGACAGATTGATGGAGCAGGTTATTGATCCCGGGGGTGAACTGCAGTGTTGCAGAAGTCATTTCTATAAATCAAAGTCTCACCGCAGCTCTGCTATTTACAGGAAACACAGTGTGGAACATCTCTTTGTAGCCTTTGACGCCAAGAACATGCTTTTGTTCTGGTGTTTAACCGGTTTTGATTGTTGACAAACAACTAGTAACTCTTCTATGAAGTCACTCCAGACAAGTTGCTCCTCAAACACCGCCTTCTTCTGACCTGACGCTCTTGGAAATGAACGGACGTGTGAGACCTGCTCCTCCGTGGTGTCCTCGCTGCCCAAGAGACAAACAATCACAGGAACCTGTTCCAGCAGCTTCTGAGCAGTGGCTACTGATGGAGAAGAAATAGACGACAAAGACTCAAGTCATCGCCGTAACAGTCGGACGTCTGCTTCGTACCGTCGGACGTGAATCCAACAGTCTTTGTGCTGCAGCTCCATCTTCAGCAGGGGTCTCTCACTCAACCGGCCGGGGGTCACCAGAGGTCAAGTCTTTTCTGCTGATTCAAAGTCTTTGATTCAAATTTCACTTCTTTTCTGGGTTTTGAGGATTTTTTTTTTTGTGGTTTCACTTTGAAATTGAGACGTTTATCTTATTATGTCATTAAACATCAACTAGTATCAACTCTGGTGTCATTAAACATCAACTAGTATCAACTCTGGTGTCATTAAACATCAACTAGTATCAACTCTGGTGTCACTAAACATCAACTAGTATCAACTCTGGTGTCATTAAACATCAACTAGTATCAACTCTGGTGTCATTAAACATCAACTAGTATCAACTCTGGTGTCATTAAACATCAACTAGTATCAACTCTGGTGTCATTAAACATCAACTAGTATCAACTCTGGTGTCATTAAACATCAACTAGTATCAACTCTGGTGTCATTAAACATCAACTAGTATCAACTCTGGTGTCATTAAACATCAACTAGTATCAACTCTGGTGTCATTAAACATCAACTAGTATCAACTCTGTATCATGTAGTGAATGTTCTTCAAGACGCAGTAACTTCTCATCATGACCATGTTTTAAACTTATTACTTTATAAAGTTGCTCTGAAATCTGGACAAACGAGAGGTTACGAGAGTCCATATATAAATAGAGATTATTATTATTATTATTATTATGACGTAATAATGGCTTCATTCCTCCTCCAGCTGTATTCACGCTTTGTTTATACAACGAGTCCCTTAGAGATGTAGACCATTGATGACGCGTGGTGACAAACCTCCATGCTCGCCCAATCACAGCAGAGCAGGTGCTATAAGACCAGAACCTTCGTAAGATTGTCTTCTTCTCTTGTTTCTCTCACAGCTTGATGTGAAATCTTAACTGCACGACTCCAGAGGTCAAGTCTTTTCTGCTGATTCAAAGTCTTTGATTCAAATTTCACTTCTTTTCTGGGTTTTTAGGATTTTTTTTTTGTGGTTTCACTTTGAAATTGAGACGTTTATCTTATTATGGCGTCACTGATCGATGACTTATGATCACGTTGATCAAATGACAAATAGAAGCTTTTTTTTAGATCAAACTGTTTGTAAAAAATCCTTTAAATACATTGTGATGTCGATAAAACAAAACAGATTTTATAAAAGAGTTATGTATTCTTTGTTATTTTGTTTCCTTTAAATGTTTTTATTTTTTTATAGGTTTGTGTGATCAAAACAATAAAAGAGTGACTTCTGTGTTTCATAGAAAATACAATAAAATCAATAATCTGTGTCAATAATAAGGTGAAATGTTAACAAACATCTCAAGAAGATGTTGTTTTCTGCTCTGACGAGGATGTGAACCAAGCACTTGACCGTTGATCTTCTCGCCACAGTGTCCGTGAAGAGCTTCACAAACCTCTTGAAAACAGAAGTAAAGAATAATCACTTCAGTGTCGCCGCGTCACGAGTGATTGAAGCTGACCTTGAGAGCGAGCAGGAAGTAGACGTGATCGCAGCGAACACCAGAACAGAGAAGCACGGAACTATTCCGAGGAAATCCTCACCGTGAGGAGACGTTACAGGTTGTTTTCCTCAGACTTGGCTGACGGGCATTTTTATGACTTTTATTTTCTTCTTCTTGGCTCGTTCTCAAAGCAAATGAGTGGTTAGTGGTTCTGAGTTGAAATGACGAGACTTTGAATTGTCTCTTTCTCTGCCAACTATCCTCACATAATCCCCATTTGTCTTCTTGTCTCTGAGTTTTCACCTCATGAATCCATTAATCCTCCGATGTTCACGACTTAATCCCGTGTTTACCGTCAACACTTTCACTGAAACCAATCATGGGTTCGTTCACCGTGTTGTTGACTGAAGAGAAACTGCTTCTTGCTGAAGATACACTAATGTTGTACCGAGAAAGATGACAATTTTAACAGCAGTCTGCAGTGGTCAGTACCACACAATGATGGTCGTGTTGTTCTTTCACAGAGAAAGAGAAAAGAAGATGATCTTGAAAGATCTACTCATGATCAACTCTGGTGTCATTAAACATCAACTAGTATCAACTCTGGTGTCATTAAACATCAACTCATGATCAACTCTGGTGTCATTAAACATCAACTAGTATCAACTCTGGTGTCATTAAACATCAACTCATGATCAACTCTGGTGTCATTAAACATCAACTAGTATCAACTCTGGTGTCATTAAACATCAACTAGTATCAACTCTGGTGTCATTAAACATCAACTCATGATCAACTCTGGTGTCATTAAACATCAACTAGTATCAACTCTGGTGTCATTAAACATCAACTAGTATCAACTCTGGTGTCATTAAACATCAACTAGTATCAACTCTGGTGTCATTAAACATCAACCCGTATCAACTCTGGTGTCATTAAACATCAACTAGTATCAACTCTGGTGTCATTAAACATCAACTAGTATCAACTCTGGTGTCATTAAACATCAACTAGTATCAACTCTGGTGTCATTAAACATCAACTAGTATCAACTCTGGTGTCATTAAACATCAACTAGTATCAACTCTGGTGTCATTAAACATCAACTAGTATCAACTCTGGTGATATTAAACATCAACTAGTATCAACTCTGGTGTCATTAAACATCAACTAGTATCAACTCTGGTGTCATTAAACATCAACTAGTATCAACTCTGGTGTCATTAAACATCAACTAGTATCAACTCTGGTGATATTAAACATCAACTAGTATCAACTCTGGTGTCATTAAACATCAACTAGTATCAACTCTGTATCATGTAGTGAATGTTCTTCAAGACGCAGTAACTTCTCATCATGACCATGTTTTAAACTTATTACTTTATAAAGTTGCTCTGAAATCTGGACAAACGAGAGGTTACGAGAGTCCATATATAAATAGAGATTATTATTATTATTATTATTATGACGTAATAATGGCTTCATTCCTCCTCCAGCTGTATTCACGCTTTGTTTATACAACGAGTCCCTTAGAGATGTAGACCATTGATGACGCGTGGTGACAAACCTCCATGCTCGACCAATCACAGCAGAGCAGGTGCTATAAGACCAGAACCTTCGTAAGATTGTCTTCTTCTCTTGTTTCTCTCACAGCTTGATGTGAAATCTTAACTGCACGACTGCCATGGACATGTGGCTTCTCTGTGTTTCTTGGAACAATTTGACGGTCGCTGAACTAATTCTTCTCTCATCCTGCTTTTCTTACCATTTCCACCAGTTTCCAATTTTCAGAATCCATTTGATCCGAGCCACGACAGCTGCCGTTAATAATTCACAATCTGAGTTTGCTCTCACTTCATTGGGTCGAGGACATCCTCCTGGTCTTTCCCAGATCTAGATTCAACCTTTTCAAATCCTGACAACAAACCAACGCGTTCTGACATTCAACACATTCACGTGGCGTCCGTTTGTCGAGTTATTCAGCGAGTCGATGGACTCAGAAGCTGCTGGGACGCGTCGAAACCAAACTTTTTATTACTTCAATATTTTCCTGGTAATTGTGTCTCTACAGAGCCACATATATATATTTATTTACAAATATACTGCATGAGCAGACACAGACGCGTAAACATCATCCTGGCTGTGAAAACAACAACCTTTCAAAAACACTGCAACTCTTCTATCATTGGAAACTTTTCAGGAAAAACATAAACCAGAAAAACATCAACATGTGAAGGTTGCAGGGAAGCAACGAGAAGTTAACCCTTGACTGACCGGAGACAACATTTGATTTTCTGACTGAAAGTGAAAACATCTGAAGGAAGAGCCAGAAGGAGATGTAAAGGTTTGGTTGACAAACACATGAGGTTAAAGGTCAGTTATATATTATATTATATAGTGTTGATTCACATCTGAGTGTCACTCAAAACCATCCCTGAATTAAAGTTTCAGTTTCTCTAAAGTCTTTACCAGCAAAAAATACATGTTGCAATAATCACGTCCCAGAAACAAACAGTTCAAATCTCAGTTTGTCAAACAATTCTTTCTTTTTCTTATATCTGCCACGAAGGTGTTAAACATGATCCTTGAAAAACTAAATAAAAATACCAATAAATGGAAATTGAAAAGAAAACTGGAAGAAGAGTGAGTTTAGTGTCTTTAAAGAAGATGAATTAATTTTTTCTGCTAACAGCTTTACGCAACCTTCACTGAACCTCCTTGGCAGATGTAATTAATCTTCATTAGACAAGGTTGCTGAAGGAATATCGGCTCGTTGCTTTCACCTGGACAGGTGAGACGACTGACCTTTCATTTATAAAACATGTCGACAACTCGGTGTGGCCGACATTTGCAGCAAACACAAGCACAAATAAAAAACGTGAGATAGAAACCCTCTGGTTCAGGTGAGATCAGAACAAATTCACATCTCCAGGTAATTACGGGTCGATTCTTCTAATGGTGACAATAAACCGTGGATATGTTGAAGATCAGAGCGTCTCTTCTCACCTTTGACGACCAGCACGCCCACAGCTGACAGACTCTCCACGTCCGTGTCCACCACGCAGATGTACTTCCCGGCGTGGAAGAGCTGGATGTTCCTGATCATCAGATCTCCGGCCCCTCGCTGGCGAGAGAGAGACGCCTCGTGAGAGACAGTGGAGCGAGTGACAGCTTATCAAAGCAGGTGCTGGAGCGTAGGAAAGGTAAACAGTCAACCAAGTGCCACTCTGGATGAAACCGGTTTTTAAAAAAACACATCCTGAGAGACGATGAGTGACGGAGATGAATCAGGACCATCATTGCTGGAGATTCTCCCGCGGAGGAAACGTTTCTGAGTTTGACAAGGCTGCTACAAAACGACCGCCAAGACCTGCTACAAGGAATTAGCGAAATAAGCTCCTTCTATTGAGTTCAGCAGATGGGTTTTGCTCGATTGAAGAGAGAAAAGATTCTCTTCTGCGAACACGCCCAAGAGCAGCAAATGGTAAATTAGTGCTGAAACTTTCTCTTGGCATCAGCAGAGGAACTTGGCAGCAACGTGCTTTAATTATGGAAATTAAATTCCTTGAAGCAACACAAGTTAAGTTGATAATCTCTTTGGACCGGGAACACCGGAACAATTCCGGGGAAAGCGTTTGTTTTTTCTCTTTCTTTCCTCAAACAGCGTCAGTCAGACAGGCTGGTCTGGAGGGTGTGAGGTCGCGGCAGTTTGTCGCCCGGAGATCCTTCCCTTCCGTCTGATGACATCTTAAAGAACGCGGAGAGAACGACCGGCGACAGCATTAATGGTTTCACTGAGAGGAAGTTAAAACGCCGATCTGTCTCAATGGCTGAACAACTGTCACATTAGGCTTGATTTCCATGTGAGAAGAGCTTCTGACTCCAACGCTCCATTTCTTTTCATAAAAGCTAAATGATGGCTGAGCATCTCAGGAGTGTGAAGGAGGAGAGCTGCACATGTTCTGGGGCGGAACGTCATAGAAAGTTCCGTGTGATCTTCTAACTTCTATCTCACCCGGATATACGGAGCTGGAACGAGCATTGATCTGTTTCCTGTGACGATGATTTGGAAACATGTCTCAGTTCTTCTGCAGATCATGAGGAAACGAATGCAGTGACTTCACTGTCCATACATTTGACACAGTTGTGAAACAAAAACATGTTCTTCTGATCAGGGGCTGCTAACCTTGTGTGTATTCAAGTGACTCGTCTCATGTTAGGAATGAAGATAATGGTTGAATAAAGTGATAACTGTCACGTGTTTATTATCGTGGCTTTAGTTGCTGTTGTTCTTGAGAAGGACCTTTTGTTTTGTTGCTTCCACTCAATAAAGGTCGATGTTCTTCAGAATGTTTAAAACGACTTAGAGAAGAAATAACTTTAACAGTTAGTAGTCATGTGACATGTTTCAAGTCATTGACTCTAATCTACGGAGGGAAAAACAATTAAACGAGATTCAAAGATATAATTTAAGAACAAAACTCAGGTAAAATTCTACAGATTTTGAAACGATTGTCTTGTTTGATCAATACAAACGTTATTTTCATCCACTTAAGATAAGATTGGATTAACTTGACCAATATGGACGTGTTCGATTGTTGTTTTCTGTAGCACTGTTATATCAGCAGATCAGCCAATCTCTGACAAGAAATGGTTGCCTAGCAACAGAATGACTACAGGATGCGCCCTGTAATACCTCAACGTACACATCAATGCTTCTGACTCATTCTGATGATGTTTTTCTTTCATTTTTAACTGTGAGTTGATTCTTCAGCCACAGAATTTATTTCTTAAATTCTTGTGTTTTTATAAAGACATGTCAAATGAATACTTTGGCAGAGGTATGCACTGTCACAGTGCTTTTCAAGTTATTATACAAAACAGGTTTGTACTTTTTTGAAATGCCAAATATAGAATCATTTGACGAAACAAATCTTCACCACGAAACGATTGAAGGTCCAACAACAGGCCGCCGAGCCCAGAATCCCCAAGTTGGATTTTCCCAAGAGAGATAATCATTTTTTCCAATTTCGACTGAAGAACCTTTGGTTCGGCATCACGAGGGATGAGAGAATCAGGACTCGTGTCAGAGATGAAGCGACGAGGAGGTGTCATCTCCCCATTCTCGCCTCCTAAAGTGGTTTGCAGGTCACTCACCCCTCCCACTGGCTCAAAGTGACCGTCACCCTGGGCGATGAGCTGTCCGTTGAAGGCCCAGGAGAAGGAAACGTCAAGAACCGGGTCGCTGGTGACCTGACAGGGTAACACGATGCTCTCGCCCACGATGATTTCCATGTCCGCCGGCCCCTGCGTGACTCTGGTGGGATCTGAGGGACGGAAGAGCAGCAGGTTTCAAGAAAGACTTTCCGAACCTGACCGGAGCGTATCTATCACCAGCGACACCATCTCCGGCGCCCTGGAGTCAATGGAATGTCTAATAATGGCAAACGAAGCTCCACGGATCTTGATAACAATTACAATTCACCAGGGATCAGATAAAAAGTCATGTAAGTCTGCGGCGTGCAGCCCGAACAAATGAGGGGGCACTGCTTCAAAGTCTGTTGTCGCCACCATGTGATAAGACTGCTCCGCTTCAAAAGTCCCGATAATGAATCTCCCCAATCAAACCGTGTAGAACACGAGCACAGAAAGAGCTGCTGCATATTTTAACGCAGCGGTTGATCGCGGCCATTTAGAGCAAGTGTTTGGAGCAGGTGTTGTGGCTCTGAGCTGGTTTTTGAAGAATAGTCGACAATAACGAGCTCCTGCAGCGAGCGTGACACGGCAACATCCAACGCATAAGTTAATAAAACACTTCATAATGAAGCGTCTGCAGACAAGCGTTAACAAAAACACCATTTGTTACACCTTTTCCTTTTCACTGGGCTCGCGCCCCGAGATGATTCTTACAAACACATACGTTTGGCGGCAGTTTCTCAATAAAAGGCACGATTCTGGCTCACATGACCATCACGACGGTATCTTCTCATCGCTTCAAAATATCCTTCTTTTCCCACTGATGACAAATAAAACACCCACGGATGCATAAGTTGTCACTGGATACAAAGACTGTCAGTGCATGCTTTGAGGATTTAAACTCTTTTAGTTTTATTTTCTTGCAGAATTGTTCAAAGATGTTATGAGTGAGTTTCGAGTTTTTGTCCCTTTTTTTGACAGAAAAACAAAGATATCTGACTTTTATTATTTAAAGAAAATATGACTGTTGCTTCACATTTTATACTAAATCCAAGGGAACCAAAACAGGTGATGAATTTGAACTTTAAACTTAAGGACATGACAACTTTACTGTAATCAATCATCTAGATTTAACACACATTTCAAATAATCACTTGATTAACTGATAATCTTTCATATTAGATACATATTAAATAATCATTGCCTTGCTATTCAATCCATGTGCTCAGCTATTCTTCATGTCAAGTCAACACTCACACTGAGAGATTCACAACAATCTGAAGAGGATGCAAGTCTGGTTCTAACAAGGACAAGGACAGACATCTGCGTAAGTCAACTGATGAACAGATTCTCTCTAGAAGATCAAACTGTGGTAACTTTCCACACCTAACACGTGAGACAACCATCTTAGAAGACAAGAGTATCTGACCAATCATACACGCACAAATGACTAGAGGCGTTACCGGAATATTCATACTATAAAAGATCCGTCATATCCGACGGGCATTTTCTCTTAAACTCATTCGTGTGTCTGTCCTTCTTCACCTCCACGTATCAAGACTGAGGAGATGTTGGTTCATCGAACTAAACCTACAAACTATTATTATACAGCGGCTGAGAAAACATTGTCGGCGGACATGTTTGCTGACGGACCGGCTGACTGAAGCAAAACCTTTGAATAATAACGTTATTATATTAAATATTGAGGATTAATGACGGTGACAATTGACCGATTTGATCGTTTCTCAAATTCTTTTCTCTTCAGTGCGTCAGCAATATGTTTCCCCTCGAGTCAGATCTAATGTTGCTAAATGTTGGTGTTGTGAGCTCTGCGGGCCACCGTCACTCACTGTGTTTACAACAGCAAACACTGGAGGTCTGTCACGACAGATGAAGATGAAAGTGACACCTGAGTTGGTTGATGTTTGGTTTTGAGTGAGACTCAGGAATGTCAAACTACAATCCCAAAATAGTATTTCAGCAAAAATAAAAACCATATGACTCATTTTCCAACGTTATAAAACATGAAAACTCTCATAGTCTCACTTGTCAGTGGATGGTCTTGAATCATACTAGTGGTCTTGTACATACGTGTAAAGTCAAGCAGGTTATAACCAACAGTATATTTTGTCTGTACAATTGATTTTATTTATTTGGTCTCCATCTCGAAAAGTCCTTCACTGGAGACTTGGTGTTCGTACTTGAAGTTTGCATTCAAGTTCGACTCTCAAGTGTGTTTTATACTTTATCGTGTGCGTGACTCTTGATGCATGTGCAGGTGAATCTGGTCTGTGTTTGCAGATGTTCAGTAAATACAAGTGTGTCAGGAAGTTGAATTCTGTCAGATCAACCAACATTAGATTCAATCAAAGGTTTTCAGGAAGTACATGGGTTTGATTTTAAAGCTACAATGAAAACTCCAGAGATATGTGATGTGTCTTCATATTGTTCGGCTTCAATGTTACGTCAATAAGTCCAAAATACACCAGCGCGCCTGGAGTTTGAACAAGTCTACCAGATATGGACGTGAACTCTGGTCCTCGTGAGGATCTACTGCACGAACTCACCGGTCACGAGGAGCCTCCCCGTCGTGCTCGACATGCCGAATCGATTCCTGGCGAAACAAGTGTAGCTTCCTGCGTCAGACTTGCTCACGTTGGCAACTCGTAAGGTTCCGTCAGGAGAGAGCGTGATCCTGTGGAAGCAGAGAACACGTATGTAACACGCGTGTGGTTTCTCTTCGTCCTGATGATCTACAGGAGAAATGTTAGTGTTGCACTTTCATCCGTCTTGAATCCGCGCTCTGGCATTTATAGAGTCCTGCATCCTCTCTTGGAGAGCGTCCAGCTGCGAGAAGTGTTCCGGGGCTTTGTGTCCAATGATTACCTGTCAGAGGTGTGGATGGGAAGGTTTCCTTTCTTCCACAGAATGCTGGCGATGGGATAGGCCTGAGGTTTACACTCCAGGGTCACCGTGGTTCCGGCTTTGGCTTTGAGCAATGCTCGGAGGACGTTCCCAGTGAAGTCTGGCGGAGAAGCTGATGGGAAAGAAGAGAAGGACGTTAGCTCAAGACCCGGCAACTCTCGAGGGCGACGAGGAAAGAGAATCAATTCTTTATCACTTGTTACTGTTAACTCTGAGACGACTTCCATGATTTAGGTGAATTCAAGTCTATTATCGCGGAGGGATTTGTGAAAATCATGTATATTTATAGATATATTAAGAAACCATTTAAAGTGATGACTTTGGAGGCATTTAATTATTAATAATAATATTTTATATTCTAATAAAAACTGTGAGAAAAAAACATCTACACATTTATCTTGTATTAATAGGCTTTTATTTTGGAAAAAAAAACACCAGATGTAACTCTTGACAAGATGTTTTCATTCCATTTACCTCCAATTAACCTGCAAACGATTCAGTGAGATGTATTTTTCATGGACTTTTTTTTTCAGTCATGCAGACTTTTTTTTCTGTTTTAATGTAAAACTATGTATAAAATAATATGATGAATTAAAAATCTTCATTAAGTTCTTAATGATATAAAATATATATATATATTTTTTAATGAAATTCACAAATTCGCCATAAAAGCAAAGAGTTTACATGAATTGAACCATGTAAATGTTTTTATATATATATATTAAGTAAAAAAGAATTATATGAGAATAATTTTCTTATCAAACAAGTAAATATATATATATATATATATATATATATATATATATATATATATTCTCCTCACACATCTGTCACTATTTTTCTTTCCCATATAAGAACAGAATACGTTTCTGGTTGAGCCGTCACGCTCTCCACATAAAAGCAAATGTGAATATGTGGATTGCGTCTCATCCCTTTGACCCCCGAGAACGCACTTTAAATGACCCCGATATCTGCTAATCCAGGCGACCTTTCCGAATGACAGTAAGACGACCTTTAAGATTCCTGGGCAACAATGATTGGAGGATTTGTGGCGCAGATAAATGCCAGCCTACCTAAAACCATTAGTTCAGCCGCAAAATATATAACACTGTGCTTGTTCTCGGCCACACACTGGTACATTCCCGCGTCAGATGTGGTCAACACAGACACCGTCAGGACGCCGTCCTCCACGTGGATCCTGTCCTGTGAAGAAAGGGATGAAAGAACGCAATTATTGCTCAGGATTCAGCTTTCATGACGCTCCCTGCAAGATCCAAGCGTCTGATGTTGAGGCGATGAAATCAACTGTAGCGGACAAACGTTTCTCAACCTCCTTCTATTCTCCAGCATAATAAATGTTTCTTCTGGTGTAACGTCGTCCACACGAGCGCCAACACATTTAAGATCATTTCATCCAGAAGATCCTAAGAAAACGTTTTCACAAGTTTTTATAATTATGTTCAGTAACTCTGTACACAAGAGGACGGACTTTGTGTCGTGAAAACATGTTTTTCAATGACTTTTAATTTACATTAAAGTCGATTTTTGCTGCTTCAACCTTAAGGTCATGACGGGGTTACAAGATTCAAGTGAAGGATTCATTTAGTTTGTTATTATTGTTCATTTATTTTGTGTTTCATCATCTGAAGAAAATGTCAGTGACGTGTAAACAAATGTTTGTCCTGGTTTATTAAATACTTGTTTACTCAGTGTTATGTCTTAAATTAAGTATTTTTGTTCCTACTTTTGAATTTGAGATGTTTGGAGGAGTTTCTTATAAAACATAGACTCTGATTTTCTTTGTTTGTTCTGGAATATTTAATTGAATTTAATTAATTGTCTGATGTAGTTTCTCAGCTCAATTTCAGATTATATTTAAACAATTTTAAACATCTTAATAAATAGAAAAAAATGTTCGTTACATTGAAGTCATCATTAAATAAAGTGATTAATTATAATATATTATTGAGAACAAACTCATAGTGATTATAAAGAGTTTTTGTCAAGCCAGTGGTATCCATGACAACAGTAATAAGTTAAAAGTGAATATGCAAAGAAGATTGAGTTTAAACCAGGAAAATAAATCCTATATAACTTGATAAGTTCGACTGCAATCTTGCATTGAAGCACAAGATAAAAAAGGTGTTTTAAAAAAATCAATTTCTTCATCATCCTTCATACTTTCTGTGGTGTTTTTAATGTCTTCACGTAAATCTCGCGTTCGCACGTTTATGCAAAAATGTGACGGGAACCGATGGTCCCTGTTCAGCCCATGTGATGATTCATGCGATAAAGTTCCTAAAGTTTAATGAAACCATCATCTCTAAACGACTTGTTAATAAAAACATCAGGTGGAATTTACAGGCCAGTTGTGAGACCTGAGCGGATGTAATTGCCGGAGAGGCTGGGAGCGATCGCAGACGCACAACATTACTCCGGTGGTCTCGCAGCCACGAGTGCCGCACTTTCCGGCGTATTTCACACTAGATTAGGCTCATTGTCCCTAAATCAGTAGGAGCTTAAATATGCAGCATGAATAATGAAACCGGCGCCAGCGAATCCATTCATAAGAAATGCAGCAATCTCTCAGGGGCGACGCTGATCCTCCCTCTAAGACGCTGTAATCTGCGGAGGTGACGCCGAGACCGTCCACGTGTCTGGCGCCGCCATGTTGACACGAGCGCCTGCTCAGTCGTGACCACGACCACGATGGGATCTGTGACGGCAGGATTACCCCGGAGAGCAGCACTTGGCCGTTCCTCAGCCACGTGTAGGACGGTCGAGGTTTCCCGTTGGCGCGACACTCCCAGTGCAGTCGGTCCTCGATGGCCAGAGCCGTGTCCTTCATGGTCTGAACCCACTGAGGCTTCGCTGAGGGAGGAACACAGCAGAGTCAAGCGGGGACGAGCTTTATCCTGAGTTTCTATCAAGTCTTTCTTCCGTTTGTGTTTGGGCTAAACTCGCCCTCACAACAGTCACAGAGATCATTGTTTCACTTTCATAACGTTTGATTCCTCGACTCAAAATACACTTTAATAAAGAGGATAATAGATGAAAATAATTATATCAATACACTTGATATTTTAGATAAACAGTTTTCATATGTGTCACTTCCGGCCTCTAGATGGCAGCAGTCATTACGTCCGCCACAGCTAAAGGAAGAATGATGACTGAGGACGAGAGGATACAGTGAGTCCAGCAGCTTTTAAAGCTGATGTTTGGACATATTTTGGTTTGAAAACAAATGAAAGTAGTTACGACTTGAAGAGTCATGTGGTCTGTAAATACTACAACACCAGAGTCAAGTACTGGACAATACTACACATATATACTTGTTACTACACTATCACAACACCAGAGTCATGTACTGGACAATACTACACATATATACTTGTTACTACACTATCACAACACCAGAGTCAAGTACTGGACAATACTACACATATATACTTGTTACTACACTATCACAACACCAGAGTCAAGTACTGGACAATACTACACATATATACTTGTTACTACACTATCACAACACCAGAGTCAAGTACTGGACAATACTACACGTATATACTTGTTACTACACTATCATAACACCAGAGTCAAGTACTGAACAATACTACACATATATACTTGTTACTATACTATCACAACACCAGAGTCAAGTACTGGACAATACTACACATATATACTTGTTACTACACTATCACAACACCAGAGTCAAGTAGTGGACAATACTACACATATATACTTGTTACTACACAATCACAACACCAGAGTCAAGTACTGGACAATACTACACATATATACTTGTTACTACACTATCACAACACCAGAGTCAAGTACTGGACAATACTACACATATATACTTGTTACTACACTATCACAACACCAGAGTCAAGTACTGGACAATACTACACATATATACTTGTTACTACACTATCCCAACACCAGAGTCAAGTAGTGGACAATACTACACATATATACTTGTTACTACACTATCACAACACCAGAGTCAAGTACTGGACAATACTACACAT
This sequence comes from Callionymus lyra, assembly GCF_982586985.1. Classification (NCBI taxonomy): domain Eukaryota; kingdom Metazoa; phylum Chordata; class Actinopteri; order Syngnathiformes; family Callionymidae; genus Callionymus; species Callionymus lyra. Next base: position 1,948,354 of record NC_141836.1, read on the forward strand.
ATATACTTGTTACTACACTATCACAACACCAGAGTCAAGTACTGGACAATACTACACATATATACTTGTTACTACACTATCACAACACCAGAGTCAAGTACTGGACAATACTACACATATATATACTTGTTACTACACTATCACAACACCAGAGTCAAGTACTGGACAATACTACACATTTGTGACCCTGGTCTAGAAAGGCACTATATAAATAGAGATTATTATTATTATTATTATTATTATATATACTTGTTACTACACTATCACAACACCAGAGTCAAGTACTGGACAATACTACACATATATACTTGTTACTACACTATCACTATATATTGTTGTATCGTGATACGTATCAACACACTCTAGACTACACACTCTCCTAATAATGAACCTAAATATAAAATAAATCACTTTATGTATTTTATATTTGCGTTAAAAATGTAGATTAGTTTTAATTCTCGTCTTAATCTTAGAATTGTTCATGGAGTTCTAAGCAAGTACTCAGAACTCAAAGAGAAACTTCATCCGACATATTTTACAGTCAAAGCTCCTCAAACTCCGACTTTATAGACTTCCATGATTAATGAACTTCTGTTTACAGCCTGAGTGGCTGGACGTCAGCGACACTCATCACGATACGCTGACATGTTGACTTTGAACAACCATCGTAACGTTCCGTCCTATAAAAGACGCTGAAAGCTTTCGTCGCACCTTTACTTAACGTCTGACATTTGTTGCCACGTTTTCACACGAGCAGGTATTTACAGAAAATCACATCCCGCAGGCGCAGGTAATGTGTTGCCAGGTTGGTTTTGTCCAATTATGATCCTTTTAAACAAGTTGGGATGAAAATAATGTTGGTATTGTGTCCAGATAATGGAGTTGTGTTTTGGCTCGTGTTTGTTCCGTCGGGCAGGTTTAATGTGGATCGTGGGCTGGATCTGGCAACCCTTCTTAAGAGGGAACGCTGCACATTCAAACTGTGTTTCTCCTCACGCTGAGCATCTCAAAGGCTTTTTCTCCCCGTTCACATGGAAACACATGCGTGGACCGAACCCATAGAAACATTTGTCTGAAGGTTTGGCGTAATTTAAACGTGTTTTTACCTGTTTTAATGAATTAGAAAAGGAAGCATTTTGCAGTTTAACAAACTCACGTTTCTAACTCGGCGCGGGGGACCAATTATACTCAACAATTTAAGATGTTAATGCAACACAAAGCATTTACACAACAACAGACACAACACAGAGTTTGTGTTGCTTATATAATTCTTCAGATGAAATATTTATGAACTGATAAACACGATAAAAAACTGTCACTGTAGTGAAGCTGAGAAAGTCTCAGGTCTCATGTGTTAAATGTGTCAGCAGCAAATGGCAAGTCAGGATTAGCACCACACACTTCACTTCACACACACACACACACACACACAACTTCTTACCATTCTCCTTCCAACACCAAGTGTCTCAAGCTAAACACCAGCGCGAGCCCGTGAGACGCGATGCTGGAAACACTAGAATGCGACACTGTTTGTTTTTAACAGCCTCATTATTGCAGCATTTTCAAGTGGAGATTGTTGTTGCCAGTATCTTTCACAGGTCCTGGACTAACTGTCGATCGCATATTCACAAGAGACGCGTCTGCCACACAAACCCAATTTCTAAAGACAGATTTGAGAAGCTATGCTGGAGAAGTTCTTGGAGTTCAATGAGTGACGAGAGAGTCAAGTACTGGACAATACTACACATATATACTTGTTACTACACTATCACAACACCAGAGTCAAGTACTGGACAATACTACACATATATATACTTGTTACTACACTATCACAACACCAGAGTCAAGTACTGGACAATACTACACATATATACTTGTTACTACACTATCACAACACCAGAGTCAAGTACTGGACAATACTACACATATATATACTTGTTACTACACTATCACAACACCAGAGTCAAGTACTGGACAATACTACACATATATACTTGTTACTACACTATCACAACACCAGAGTCAAGTACTGGACAATACTACACATATATACTTGTTACTACAGTATCACAACACCAGAGTCAAGTACTGGACAATACTACACATATATACTTGTTACTACACTATCACAACACCAGAGTCAAGTACTGGACAATACTACACATATATACTTGTTACTACAGTATCACAACACCAGAGTCAAGTACTGGACAATACTACACATATATACTTGTTACTACACTATCACAACACCAGAGTCAAGTACTGGACAATACTACACATATATACTTGTTACTACAGTATCACAACACCAGAGTCAAGTACTGGACAATACTACACATATATACACTTGTTACTACACTATCACAACACCAGAGTCTAGTACTGGACAATACTACACATATATACACTTGTTACTACACTATCACAACACCAGAGTCTAGTACTGGACAATACTACACATATATACTTGTTACTACACTATCACAACACCAGAGTCTAGTACTGGACAATACTACACAATTTCTAAAGACAGATTTCAGAAGCTACGCTGGAGAAGTTCTTGGAGTTCAATGAGTGACGAGAGAAGGATGAATGGACGCTTCAGCTCTTCACTGATCCTTCTCTCTGTTCCACCACGAGGTCTGGTTCTGAATATCTGATCATCTAAACAAGAGAAGAAAGGTCCAGCCATGGAGGAGGAAGGGCTTGTTCTGTGTCTTTACTGATTGTTTGGCGCTGAAAGCAAGAGCAGAACTTCCATAATTGCTCCTTCTGATCTCCTGTGAGGCACTGCCTCTCGCTGGAGGACGACGGCTGCGAACGTTCGCCACTTTGTTGTGCAACATCCTCCGAACACCAGGGGCGAGACCGAACAAGTCTGTTTCTGCATCTTCAATCCTCGAGACTGGATGGACTCGCTCGTGCTTCAAACACACGCTCGTGGATAAGAAGTGAATCCTCGGCTTTAATTAATTTATGTTAATGTACCTGCTCCGTACATTATATCAGGCTCCAATTGAAGTGAAAATGGAAAGCGGTTCAGCTTTAATGTCTTTTATTGTGTTCCGGGTCGATAGTGTGGACGGAGCTCAGGACGCCGGGAAGAGACTGACGTCGTCTTTGTTCCACGAATATCATGTTTTAGCTTTGATCGTTAAAGTTGACTGACCGTCCACACCTTCTACTGTTTGAATCCTTGAATAAAGTTGTTTTTATCCACGAAACACTGTTTTAAGATCATATTTGTTTCTTTTTCATTTTCACAATCACTAACTAGATTTAGTCCTAATTTAACTTGAAGAGTGTTTCAAGGGCTGCGAGTTTAATTCTTCTCTTGTTTGACAGTTAATGACTGACTGAGGTGGAACTTATCCAGCTCATCATAAGCCTCTCAGTTCCAGCACCGTGTGTCGGATCAACTACACTCCGGTTCATGGTGTGTTTTATAGTGTTTTTTCTCTTGTTTTCTTTCTTGGTTTTTATTTCTTCCATGTCATGGTTCGCTTCATGTGACATCTTTGTCTTTTTTGAGTCCAGCTACTTGTGTTTCCCTCACAATAAACATGGAAACATAGTTTCTCTCACGAGTCGAGAAGATCGACGCAAACAAATGAACGACAAAAGGTTGATAGAGGAGGAAGAAAAGAATCAAATGTATTTAAATTCCATTAACCTTTAGTTCCTGTTGTCAAATTAAAGGCATCTTAAGACGTGAAAACACTAAATGTGTCACAAAATTGATATTCTCTGGTGCAGAGATGAATCATCTGCTCGATGGAGAAACTTCGCTGCGTCTCAATGAAAACATCAAATCAGAATTCATGCCTGAGGTGGAAAATATTTTACAGGTCAAATGAGACTCAGAATGTCTTTCCCTTGATAATTCTTTTAAAAGTGGTTTCACGAGAAGGTCTCGAGCAAGACTGTAGTTTCAAGGATGTTTTTGACGTTCACCACAGGCGTGACATCGACGAGACGCTCACAGACTCAACGCTGGTATTCTGGGGAGAAGTTTGTCTGACGACACCTGAACGATGTGAAAGAAAGATCTTACCGAAGAACGCCAGTCGCCCCGTGGCTGTGTTTCTGCCCATCTTGTTCTCGGCCACACACTCGTAGCCGCCGGTGTCGTCCTGTTGGAAGCTGGGAATCTCCAGCACAGCGTTGGCGTACTTCATCTTCACTTTACTGGGGAACGGAACTCCGTTGGCTCTCTTCCACGTGATCTCTGGGACTGGGCTGTGGGAGCAGAACAATGAACGAAGGAGCAGCGAGAAGTGATTGTGTTGAGTTTGTTTTATGTGCGACTTAATACGTTTGTGATAGAGCAGCGAAGAGTTGCAACAAACAATCAGGAGAAGGAGAATGTGGGCTCTTTAAGGTTATAACACACAACAGAAAGATCTAGTCTTGGAAGAGCGGGTTTAAATTCCAACAACAATAAAGAGTGTGATTCTCGCGGCGATCCCTTCCAAGGCTCTTCACTGCGAGCGAGGCTCAGTTGTAAAAGCCCAGGTCTTCATATGGAACGTAAGGAGGCAGATGATTGAAAAACATGCTTCAAGGATTCCAACTTACTTCCCGAGAGCGAAACACTCCAGTGTGACTGTTGATCCTTTAGAGGCGGGTATATTGTCTGGGAAATTAACTTCTATTTTGGGCTCGTACTCGCCCATCACTCCTGTGAAGAGGAAGGACGAGTCAGTCGTCCATTATTCATGGTAACATGCACTCGACGACACACGGCAGATCTGCTCTCTTTATGTTGGAAGAACAGGGACAATTTAAAAGTCATCTGATGCAGCACTTAAGACCAGAGTTATCGTAAAGCTGGAGCATCTTCAGCGACTCTGCCTTCCTCACCACTCCGAGCTGACAAGATCACACCAGTGTGTGATGTTAAATGAATGCAGCTACACAAACACAACACTGAGTGTGAACTAACTGCTGCTGCCGCACAACATCCACTGTAATGCTTCATGTTTAATTCATGGTCCATTCTCTCTTTCCATGAAAGACCAGAGACGCCCGTGAATCCATGTGAGGCTTTTAAAGAGAGTCGTACGAGAGTCGAGTCAGCAGAGACGACATCGGACGCTTTGTTTGCTGGACGACACTGAGCAACAACTCTTGACTCCACGAGCGTCAGCACTCTTGACTCCAGCGTGGAAGGAAACCAGTTCATCTTTACAGTCATTTAACATGGATTTTTCTCTCTCACTAACATTTTGCTTTTTTAAGCATCTTATCTAATTATTTTTTAAATTATTTAATTCAATCAATTTACATTGACATGTACAAATGTTTTTTCTTTTGAAAAAAATGTAATTAAATAGAGAAGAAAATATTTTAGCGTCAGTTATTAAACAATAATAACTGATTAAACAATAATAACTGACACGTCAATTGATTGGTTTATTCCAAAGTGAAGCTTTTATCTGGAGTCACTTTTATACCAACATTATTATATTTCATTTAAAAGGCTATGAATTAAAAAACATAGAACCATTATTTTGGAATTATTTTAAAAATAACATCAAACTATGCGTAAAAGAAGAAATCCTTCATTAGAGAATATTCACATTTTAAATCAAATATTCAATAAAATCAAATTAAACTATTAAATATAGAAATAATGGAATTCAATCATTGCAAAAAATACCATCGATTCATAGAAAAAAAAAATATTAAAGTGAAAAGAAACTAATTCTGATGACACTGGAATGAAAGCTGGTTTTCCTACCGTCCGTCCTGAGGATCAGGGACGTGGGTGAACTCTGAACTTTGCCCTTGGTGATGCTGTTCATCACCACACACGTGTAGTTGCCCACGTCAGACGGCTCCACCTTGGCGAAGTAAAGGTTTCCCGTCTGTTGAGAGACGAAGCGACGATTGTCCTGCTGAACAAAGTAGGGGTACTCGTTGAAGACCCAGGCGTACGTGAGGTCTGGAAGGAAAAGACAAACTTGAGGTTAGAATGAAAAAGAAACACTCATCGATCTCTAACATGTTCTCGTGATAATAGTGTTATTTTTAAATGTATTTAGTTGAGAACAAAACAAATGGAAAAAAAGACAGTGATTCAATCATTGATAAAATCCATCAAACGAGACGATAAACAAATGATCCTCCTGACGACGAGTCGCTCGTGTTCAGAGCTTCTTCGTCAAATGGGTCGATGTTTCAATTATTCCTTCAGTTACTCCGGGACGGGAAGTCTAACCCGGAGCTGGGAATAATGAGATCTTTACCTCCTGAGGAAGTGGGTGTTCCACAAAGCAACACGACTCCTTGTCCCTCTCGCACTGACACGGCGCTTCTGGTGTGGACTTTAAAATGATCCAAGTCTGAGGAGATGAAGAGAAGAATCAGGAGGACGAGCTGCAGGCTCCACGCTCGGGAAAACATCGACGAGACGAAGAAATGTTGAGAGTAATTTCGATTCAAACAATCTCTGGACGTTAATGTTTGTTTAGACAAACTAAACTCAGGACATGTTGAAGCTACATCGTCCTCCAGAGCAGCGTATCAACCAGAAGCTGTTGGATTCAATCTGCTAGGATTATAAAAGTCTTCTCTGTCTCATGTTCTTCACATGTATCTCGTGTTCACCGGCGTCACACAGTTGAAACTAAGAGCTTCAGAGAAATGATTCACACAGAATATAAATGTGTGATATTAACTCTCACTAAATGTCAAGTTTAAATCTTTATAAACACTTTTAGCTTTTTCATTAAAGAAGCTTCAAGTGTTGAAATGAAAAAGTACAAAGTAAAAAGTATTTGATTGTTTTCCCATTTTTCATATTAAGATGTTTCTTTGTTTCTTTTTTTAAAAGCTATATTTCCAACAAGATGTTGTTCAAGTGATGATCTCTAAGGTGATGTTGACCTCGTGTCAGTATCTTTGGACAGAAGGTTCAGTCGTGTGGAGATCCTTCAAATGTACGTTAAGGAGCACAAGCTCCGTGTATTTCAAAGAAATAAATCTCCAAACATGTTCAAGGGAAAGTCTTCATTTCTCAGGAGAGGTTCTCGTCCCTGCTCTTGTGTTTCAAGCACGATTTCTTTATTCGTCTCTTCAAGGCCAGTGAGAGCAACACCAGCCTCTTCTTCTCTGGATTCTTTCTTATTTCTAAACTCAAGACGTGGTGGAACATGTTTGGTCTCTTCAGCCTCACAATAAAACCTCGGAGGCTTTTCTCTGCTGCTTCTCAGCTTCTTCAGATCCGTGAGAAGAGAATAAGATCAACACACGTGAGGTGATCACCAGGAGTTGAAGAACAGTGAAGAACATCAGGATCAAAGTGCTCCTCACACCGATGGTCACACTCTCACGTTGAACTCACAGGCGAACTGCAGGCCGGCTCTCCTGCTGAGCACGGCGCCCGCGCTGTTGTACGCCATGCACTGGTAGACGCCCACGTCCTGGTCCCGGTCCAGGCTGCTGATGATGAGGTTTCCCCCGGACAGACGCCGCCGTGGATCCTGGGCCAGATTGATGAGCGTCTCGTTCAAGAGCCATCTGTGGAGAGAGAGAGGGTCGCCACCAACGCCATCAGTCTCTGGAAACACCTCCTTCTCGCAGAAGAACACGCTGGTCCAGGATCAGGTCCAGAGCTGCTGCTGACTCAGTGTTTGTTGAGATGTTTCATGACTTCATGAGGTTTTATCTGCTGCTTTTATCTGGAGGTCAGTGAACATAACGTCCAATAAATAAACGTTAAATATTAAAGATTCATGATTGAAACTGTTTATAACATATATTAGGGTTTGATTCATGTGTTTATTAAAAATAAATCTATATTTTGTGTATATTTGATGGAAGTTAAGGCAGAGTAATGTATACATTTATATTTATATTTATTTCATGCACTTTTTATTCTTCTCAGTTTTTAAGACGGGCTCAAGGAAAGGTTTAACGAGTCCAAAGTGTAAAAAGAAAATCCCTGATTTGAAAAGAATCACATTTTCAAAACTTGAAAAAGATATTCATACAAATGTATTGAAGATGATGCCATTGAAGAAACGTGTTTATATTGATCAGAATGTAAATGAAGGATGATTTTAGTTGATTATTTACAAGTATTTTTTGTTGGTGTTGCTTCTTGACATGATTATCTCCATACAATCGTGCTGGTGTCACCAGAACTGGTGTCGACAGAACTGGTGTAACCAGAACTGGTGTCGACAGAACTGGTGACACCAGAACTGGTGTCGACAGAACTGGTGACAACAGAACTGGTGACAACAGAACTGGTGACAACAGAACTGGTGTCGACAGAACTGGTGACACCAGAACTGGTGACAACAGAACTGGTGACAACAGAACTGGTGACACCAGAACTGGTGACACCAGAACTGGTGACAACAGAACTGGTGTCGACAGAACTGGTGACAACAGAACTGGTGTCGACAGAACTGGTGTCGACAGAACTGGTGACACCAGAACTGGTGACAACAGAACTGGTGACAACAGAACTGGTGACAACAGAACTGGTGACACCAGAACTGGTGACACCAGAACTGGTGACAACAGAACTGGTGTCGACAGAACTGGTGACAACAGAACTGGTGACAACAGAACTGGTGACAACAGAACTGGTGTCGACAGAACTGGTGACACCAGAACTGGTGACAACAGAACTGGTGACAACAGAACTGGTGACAACAGAACTGGTGACACCAGAACTGGTGACACCAGAACTGGTGACAACAGAACTGGTGTCGACAGAACTGGTGACAACAGAACTGGTGTCGACAGAACTGGTGTCGACAGAACTGGTGACACCAGAACTGGTGACAACAGAACTGGTGTCGACAGAACTGGTGACAACAGAACTGGTGACAACAGAACTGGTGTCGACAGAACTGGTGACACCAGAACTGGTGACAACAGAACTGGTGTCGACAGAACTGGTGACAACAGAACTGGTGTCGACAGAACTGGTGTCGACAGAACTGGTGTCGACAGAACTGGTGTCGACAGAACTGGTGTCGACAGAACTGGTGACACCAGAACTGGTGTCGCCAGAACTGGTGTCGACAGAACTGGTGTCGACAGAACTGGTGTCGACAGAACTGGTGACACCAGAACTGGTGTCGACAGAACTGGTGACACCAGAACTGGTGTCGACAGAACTGGTGACACCAGAACTGGTGTCGCCAGAACTGGTGTCGACAGAACTGGTGTCGACAGAACTGGTGTCGACAAAACTGGTGTCGACAGAACTGGTGTCGACAGAACTGGTGACAACAGAACTGGTGTCCACAGAACTGGTGTCCACAAAACTGGTGTCCACAGAACTGGTGACAACAGAACTGGTGTAGACAGAACTGGTGTCGACAGAACTGGTGTCGACAGAACTAGTGTCGACAGAACTGGTGAAAACAGAACTGGTGTCCACAGAACTGGTGTCCACAAAACTGGTGTCCACAGAACTGGTGACAACAGAACTGGTGTAGACAGAACTGGTGTCGACAGAACTGGTGTCGACAGAACTGGTGACAACAGAACTGGTGTCCACAGAACTGGTGTAGACAGAACTGGTGTCGACAGAACTGGTGTCGACAGAACTGGTGACAACAGAACTGGTGTCCACAGAACTGGTGTCCACAGAACTGGTGTAGACAGAACTGGTGTCGCCAGAACTGGTGTCCACAGAACTGGTGTAGACAGAACTGGTGTCCACAGAACTGGTGTCCACAGAACTGGTGTAGACAGAACTGGTGTCGCCAGAACTGGTGTCCACAGAACTGGTGTCCACAGAACTGGTGACAACAGAACTGGTGTCCACAGAACTGGTGTCGACAGAACTGGTGACAACAGAACTGGTGTCCACAGAACTGGTGTCCACAGAACTGGTGACAACAGAACTGTCGACAGGTTCATCCATGATGTGCAGACGCGTCGACTCTCACAGCTCAGGTCAGGTCTGTCGTTCTTGGCAAACATTATAAAAGTCGTTTGAATTCGAAGCATGTTTTTTAAGAGCAGTAATAAAAAAACATCTTCAGCGCCTGTGAGCAGAAGATCTTCATCTCCATCATCTCTCCAGCAGAACCACATCCTCACTGTCTCGTTACATCAAACTAATGTTCTGCTGCTCCTGCATCTGATGAGACTCCAGCGTTTAGCAACACTGAGATCTTTCATCGCCTGCAACACCAACATCAAACCACAAGATTTGCTCCATCGCTTTGTTCTTTTTCTCTCCAACCAAGAAACACTTTTGAAAACCTGTGGTCGATTCAAACTCAAGAATCTTGTTCTCTCGCATTAAAGCCCTTAAAACAAACCACTGACCACTTCATGGACGGTTTTCATCATTTTCTTCTGAGAGCGAACAAGTCTTTCCTTCCAACAGTCGACTTTCAAGTCAAGTGTGGTTGAAGGACTGCTGGGAAATGTTGAGTTCCTCCTCCAGACCAGAGGCGTGTCCAGGTCTTTGAGAGTCATGGCGTCTTGACCTCTGTGTGACCTCTGTGTGACCTCTGTGTGACCTCTGCAGATGGATGAACAACCAGTGGGTTCATGAGCTCGACGAGCGCCGGAGCTGCTGAGGAGTCAGACCGAGGTGAGTACAGTCGGTTTCACTCCTGGATGCAGAGTTTCATCACCTCCAGTGCGTCAAAGTACAGTCAGACTCACAACTACACAACGTTCAACAATTCAATTAGCAGCAGAAACACAAACGCTTTTGTTTTCACTTGTGCAGGAAAATCATTGATATGATTCAGATCAGCTGTCAATCATTCATCACTGATGGGTTCAGAGAAATTCAAGTTTAAGTGAAAGACATGGTTTAATAAATTGTTTCAATATCTGCCATTAAAAGTACAGATTTCACAAGAATAATGAATAAACATTACATCAAGTATCATGTTTCATGAAACAGCTGATGTTTTAATGAAACAGCTGATGAAGTTTCATGAAACAGCTGATGAGGTTTCATGATACAGTTGATGAGGTTTCATGAAACAGTTGATGAGGTTTTAAGGAAACAGTTGATGAGGTTTCATGAAACAGCTGATGAGGTTTCATGAAACAGCTGATGAGGTTTCATGATACAGTTGATGACGTTTCATGAAACAGTTGATGAGGTTTTAAGGAAACAGTTGATGAGGTTTCATGAAACAGCTGATGTTTTAATGAAACAGCTGATGAGGATTAATGAAACAGCTGATGAAGTTACATTAAACAGCTGATGAAGTTTCATGCAACAGCTGATGAGGTTTCATGATACAGTTGATGAGGTTTCATGAAACAGTTGATGAGGTTTTAAGGGAACAGTTGATGAGGTTTCATGAAACAGCTGATGTTTTAATGAAACAGCTGATGAGGATTAATGAAACAGCTGATGAAGTTACATTAAACAGCTGATGAAGTTTCATGAAACAGCTGATGAAGTTACATTAAACAGCTGATGAGGGTTTTTCAACAGTGGCCTCTAGTGGCCTCTGAGGCTCACAACACTGTGTCATGACACATCATGAGCTGCTGATGTTTTCTTGTGGACACGTTTTCGACTCTCGCGTCTGATTCATCTTCTTATAAAACACTTCATCAGTTTGATCCTCAATCATCCTCTTCTTCTCTCGCCTGATTTTACTGAAGCTTCGAGTCACTTTGATTTCAATCAAACTGAGCCAAGATTCGTCTCGATGTGAACCACGAGTCAGGAAACATCGCTACACTTAGATATCGCTTTATTTTGATGTCGATTTTTAAAAGCACAGAATTGATTTTTTTTTCTTTTGCCTTGAAATCATATTTGATTTTCTATCGTCGACCTTTGATGGTTACACTGATGCTTTGATGGTTAGACTATTGAAGTACAATTTAAGTGCAGATATTTGAGGAGTTTCAGGTTCATTAGATGTCATTACGACAATGAAATCCTGTGAGATCCCGGCGATGACTGAGGACGAGAGGATACAGTGAGTCCAGCAGCTTTTAAAGCTGATGTTTGGACATATTTTAGTTTGAAAACAAATGAAAGCAGTTACGACTTCAAGAGTCATGTGGTCTGTAAATACTACAACACCAGAGTCAAGTACTGGACAATACTACACATATATACTTGTTACTACACTATCACAACATCAGAGTCAAGTACTGGACAATACTACACATATATACTTGTTACTTCACTATCACAACACCAGAGTCAAGTACTGGACAATACTACACATATATACTTGTTACTACACTATCACAACATCAGAGTCAAGTACTGGACAATACTACACATATATACTTGTTACTACACTATCACAACATCAGAGTCAAGTACTGGACAATACTACACATATATACTTGTTACTCCACTATCACAACACCAGAGTCAAGTTCTCAACAATACTACACATATATACTTGTTACTACACTATCACAACACCAGAGTCAAGTACTGGACAATACTACACATATATACTTGTTACTACACTATCACAACACCAGGGTCAAGTACTGGACAATACTACACATATATACTTGTTACTACACTATCACAACACCAGAGTCAAGTACTGGACAATACTACACATATATACTTGTTACTACACTATCACAACACCAGAGTCAAGTACTGGACAATACTACACATATATACCTGTTACTACACTATCACAACACCAGAGTCAAGTACTGGACAATACTACACATATATACTTGTTACTACACTATCACAACACCAGAGTCAAGTACTGGACAATACTACACATATATACTTGTTACTACACTATCACAACACCAGGGTCAAGTACTGGACAATACTACACATATATACTTGTTACTACACTATCACAACACCAGAGTCAAGTACTGGACAATACTACACATATATACTTGTTACTACACTATCACAACACCAGAGTCAAGTACTGGACAATACTACACATATATACTTGTTACTACACTATCACAACACCAGAGTCAAGTACTGGACAATACTACACATATATACTTGTTACTCCACTATCACAACACCAGAGTCAAGTTCTCAACAATACTACACATATATACTTGTTACTACACTATCACAACACCAGAGTCAAGTACTGGACAATACTACACATATATACTTGTTACTACACTATCACAACACCAGGGTCAAGTACTGGACAATACTACACATATATACTTGTTACTACACTATCACAACACCAGAGTCAAGTACTGGACAATACTACACATATATACTTGTTACTACACTATCACAACACCAGAGTCAAGTACTGGACAATACTACACATATATACCTGTTACTACACTATCACAACACCAGAGTCAAGTACTGGACAATACTACACATATATACTTGTTACTACACTATCACAACACCAGAGTCAAGTACTGGACAATACTACACATATATACTTGTTACTACACTATCACAACACCAGAGTCAAGTACTGGACAATACTACACATATATACTTGTTACTACACTATCACAACACCAGAGTCAAGTACTGGACAATACTACACATATATACTTGTTACTACACTATCACAACACCAGAGTCAAGTACTGGACAATACTACACATATATACTTGTTACTACACTATCACAACACCAGAGTCAAGTACTGGACAATACTACACATATATACTTGTTACTACACTATCACACCAGAGTCAAGTACTGGACAATACTACACATATATACTTGTTACTACACTATCACAACACCAGAGTCAAGTACTGGACAATACTACACATATATACTTGTTACTACACTATCACAACACCAGAGTCAAGTACTCAACAATACTACACATATATACTTGTTACTACACTATCACAACACCAGAGTCAAGTACTGGACAATACTACACATATATACTTGTTACTACACTATCACAACACCAGAGTCAAGTACTCAACAATACTACACATATATACTTGTTACTACACTATCACAACACCAGAGTCAAGTACTGGACAATACTACACATATATACTTGTTACTACACTATCACAACACCAGAGTCAAGTAGTGGACAATAATACACATATATACTTGTTACTACACTATCACAACACCAGAGTCAAGTAGTGGACAATAATACACATGTATACTTGTTACTACACTATCACAACACCAGAGTCAAGTAGTGGACAATAATACACATATATACTTGTTACTACACTATCACAACACCAGAGTCAAGTACTGGACAATACTACACATATATACTTGTTACTACACTATCATAACACCAGAGTCAAGTACTGGACAATACTACACATATATACTTGTTACTACACTATCACAACACCAGAGGCAAGTACTGGACAATACTACACATATATACTTGTTACTACACTATCACAACACCAGAGGCAAGTACTGGACAATACTACACATATATACTTGTTACTACACTATCACAACACCAGAGTCAAGTACTGGACAATACTACACATATATACTTGTTACTACACTATCACAACACCAGAGTCAAGTACTGGACAATACTACACATATATACTTGTTACTACACTATCACAACACCAGAGTCAAGTACTGGACAATACTACACATATATACTTGTTACTACACTATCACAACACCAGAGTCAAGTACTCAACAATACTACACATATATACTTGTTACTACACTATCACAACACCAGAGTCAATTACTCAACAATACTACACATATATACTTGTTACTACACTATCACAACACCAGAGTCAAGTACTCAACAATACTACACATATATACTTGTTACTGCACTATCACAACACCAGAGTCAAGTACTCAACAATACTACACATATATACTAAACGCGTCTATTAAACACCTTCTCTGCTGCACATCATGGGTTCGAGGCAACATTAGAAGCTGCAGGTTCAGTGTAAAGAGCAGGTTGTCGGGTTGAATCCGCCTCAGTGAGCAGACTGTGTTCATCTCCTTCCATCAATGACAGAAGTAGTAGAAGAAAGAAAACAGGAAGGAGGAGAAAAAGGGGGAGGGAGTCTCACATTTACACTTCAAGAGAGGAGAGCCCGGGGCGGACGCAGACTCCACCGGCTCATCTCACCTTTAATCACAACACGTTGATACCTGGTCCGAGCCGGCGCAGGTGAATAATGAAGCGAGTCGTCGCTCGAGTCATTTCATGGAGTCATAATCAGACGAGTCGTCCTGCTCATGGATCATTAAGATGCTGGACGTGTTCCTCACAGATACGATCAGCAGAGACCAGACAGCGATCGCGGCGTGTTCGTCAATACGAATTAGCGGCGGCTAATGGCGTCGCTGTTGGTGTCGGTGTGCAGACGCCGTGTTTACCTTCGCGGCTCAAACCATAACGATCCGAGCAAACTTTGGGCTTTTAATCTGTGGTCAGTATCGACTCGGAAGAAAAGAAGGTTTTCATCAAATATTAACGATTGTTATTGTTATTAACGTGTTCTTTTCCTTCAGATCCAAACCTAGAGAGTAAATATATACTTTATGTAGTACAAGGACTTTTATATACATTCAGTGTAAAGAAGTACTTGAGATTTTATTATTATTTTTGAATTCTGACATTTCTTTAGAACGGACAGGATTTAACAATTGAGAATAATTTGTTAAACCTTCAAGAAAACAAGTTGATAAACGTTTCTTCAGACCAGAGGATCAGTTACGAGGAGAGAAGTCAGGATTTAAAATCGATATCATCCAAAAACACATGAAACCAAATGAAGTCTCGGTGATTCACGGGAACAGGAAAGTTGAACTTTAAATTCCTATAATTCTAATTTATTTCCTCTTCTTCCTCGTCTTACTTTCACCTGCATTTCTCTCCTCAACAGACGAACTGAAGATGTTTGTTGTTCAGGTTCAGTTTCTTCAGCGACTAATAAAAGAGTGAAAACAAACAATTATTACCTTCAGTCTTTTATTCAGACACGTTTGTTTTATTTCTTCTTCTTACACCAAACGATTCTCCTCAATATTCTCCTCACGTTTGAATTGACACTTTGAATGAAGCAGTGGTTGAAGTTGGCCTCGACCCAAGGTTTCCACCCACTGAGAAGAACCTGTGAGATCTTTTCCATGAAGATTATACAAGCCTGGTCGCAGCGGTGCGTTCAGGGGCAGTCGGGAACTTTCTGTGAATGAACTCTGACAGGATTGAAGTCAAAGTAAGAAGGTAAAAGATGTCGTGACTTCTCTAGTCTGTGTTAGTTAAACCACATCACAGATCAACCTGGAGATGGTTCTAGTCAATTATATTATTACTTATTAACTTATTACTAGTTTTATTCCAAACACACTCAATTAAAGTTAATGTTTTTCTTCAAAAAATCATTTTAAAATAAGAAAATAATCCTTTTTTTATTACTTGAGAGTGATTTTTTCAACGATAAAACTGCTCATTTTAATGATTACACAATATATGTTTATATAATAGTCAGATGACAGCTGCCTGTCAATCACACGACCTTGACTTCCAACACTAACCTGTAAAATGTTCAACAGACACAATTGATGATTTTCAAAATAAACTACGTTGAGTTTCCTTCATTTTACTTCACAACAAGTGAGAAAAGTGCTGACATCAGCAACACTGGCTCTGTCTGTTTGTTCTTATTTGTGTTTTATCACCTTTTGAGTGACAAGTTCAGTCTCGTCCTCCTGTGACTACGACAGGTTGAAGGTCAAACGCACATCCATGTGACAACAATGGCACGTCATGAGTCATGAGACATGAGTCATGAGTCATGAGTCCGATGCGAGATGGTGTAAGAAAAGCTTGCGCACCTGTACTGAGGAGCAGGTGAGCCGCGGGCGTCACAGGTCAGCGTGGCCTCCTCCTCCATGGAGTCCACTGGGATGAACAAGTCTCCTGGTTCCATCCTCCATCGTGGGCCGTGGAAGGATCCGCCGTCCAGACTCTCTGTCAGGACGAAGATCCGAGGAATGAAGCGTCTGAGCCGTAACTTGGAGTCACTTGACATGTTCTCACAGAAGAACCGTGAGGAGAACTTCACCAGACAAACCACAGAGAGGACTTCACCAGACAAACCACAGAGAGAACTTCACCAGACAAACCACAGAGAGAACTTCACCAGACAAACCACAGAGAGAACTTCACCAGACAAACCACAGAGAGAACTTCACCAGACAAACCACAGAGAGAACTTCACCAGACAAACCACAGAGAGAACTTCACCAGACAAACCACAGAGAGGACTTCACCAGACAAACCACAGAGAGAACTTCACCAGACAAACCACAGAGAGAACTTCACCAGACAAACCACAGAGAGAACTTCACCAGACAAACCACAGAGAGAACTTCACCAGACAAACCACGGATCTTCAATCAAAGCTCGTGGGATCACGACCTTCATGTTGACCTTGTTTAACATCAGACTCAGGATCTTTGAACTGCTTGGTTCTGACCCGCACGTCTGTGTGAGTCTCTCTTCAGAAATCATCTCTGAGACCATGAGTCGCTGCAGGAGATGTTGAAGATTCTGAAGGAAAATGTTTTTAAATCCATAATGAAACGAGCAGGAAGTGAAGGATCGTCTCCAGGTCGTGAAGCTAAAATAATTCTTCACGTTCACTTCTTTAACCAACGAGGAAGTTGAATCTTCTGCTGAGAGTTGAACTCACAGACGTGTTGACCAGGATCATCTGATGAAACTTCACTCCAGGACTTTCATCCAGAGCTGGAGAAACCAGTCAGGAGGTCCAGATATGATGGAGTTTGTCAGTGACCACGTCTCTACCGGACTGTTTGTGACCTGCAGGGGGCAGTAGCTCTCACTTGAAACATCTGTTCAGAGGGCACGAGGTCAGGGGTCAGACGAGACGTGACCCCTGACCTGTCGTTTGGACGACACGACTACTTGAACAACTGCTCGTGGAAAGTTCTTGAACTTCCAGAGTCAAGAGGCAGAAGATATGGAGATGATTTAGGGACGTTTTCTGAAGAAAGATCTTTAGTTGTGTGAGGAAATTCAAGAGTTCAAAGGTCATAACAGGTGCTGGTCATGTGTTCTATGAACCAGAGAAGATTACAGAGCAGGCCCCTCGATCAGGCGAACTAAGTGGGGGCCGATCTATGGAGTCAGAGCCTGAGGATCAGGTCCACGTACAACTGTTGTCAAGACAAGAGGGTGACCCGGGTCGAGTCCGTCATCGCTGCCCTCACATCATCATCATCATCATCATCATCATCATCACATCAACACATCATCTATCGTTCCACACCTGCAGGAGTCGTTACGTTGAAGAGTGTCTCACCTGCCAGACAGTCGATGATTGACAACAGGAGAAGCTGTTTCCATGGCAACGTCATCGTTTACAGCCGAGGGCGACGAGACTCTTATGACACTTGAGAAGATCGACCTGTGAGGAGCAGAAGAGACATGATGGATGAAGATCAAGATGTTTGTCTCTGACGCCGTTATTGATGAGAAGATAATCAATATATTGATGATAAGATAATCAATATACTGATGATAACACTAATCAATATATTGATGATCAGATAATCAATATATTGATGATAAGATAATCAATATATTGGTGATAACACTAATCAATATATTGGTGATAACACTAATCAATATATTGACGATAAGATAATCAATATACTGATGATAACAATAATCAATATATTTATGTTAAGATAATCAATATATTGATGATAAGATAATCAATATATTGACGATAACAATAATCAATATATTGATGATAAGATAATCAATATATTGATGATAACAATAATCAATATATTGATGATAAGATAATCAATATATAGATGATAACACTAATCAATATATTTATGATAAGATAATCAATATATTGATGATAACAGTAATCAATATATTGATGATAAGATAATCAATATATAGATGATAACAATAATCAATATATTGATGATAAGATAATCAATATATAGATGATAACACTAATCAATATATTTATGATAAGATAATCAATATATTGATCACTGACACAACAACGTTATATTCAATGAGTCGTTTCTTAAATATTCTGATTCAAAAGTTTCTCTATGAAAAGATTGAATTAAGTGTTTTTAAATTCATACGTTTGAATACTTTCAAAATGTTACATGAATTTATCCAATAATTTATGAATAAATTCAATGTTTGTCCTTTTAATTGATCATCGTCATCGTGTGATCGTCAGATGACAATATTAACAACATCTTCATGCTACAATATGATACTGCTTTAATACTACACATATTTACTTGTTACTACACTATCACAACACCAGAGTCAAGTACTGGACAATACTACACATATTTACTTGTTACTACACTATCACAACACCAGAGTCAAGTACTGGACAATACTACACATATTTACTTGTTACTACACTATCACAACACCAGAGTCAAGTACTGGACAATACTACACATATTTACTTGTTACTACACTATCACAACACCAGAGTCAAGTACTGGACAATACTACACATATATACTTGTTACTAGACTATCACAACACCAGAGTCAAGTACTGGACAATACTACACATATATACTTGTTACTACACTATCACAACACCAGAGTCAAGTACTGGACAATACTACACATATATACTTGTTACTACACTATCACAACACCAGAGTCAAGTACTGGACAATACTACACATATATACTTGTTACTACACTATAACAACACCAGAGTCAAGTACTGGACAATACTACACATACAGTATATACTTGTTACTACACTATCACAACACCAGAGTCAAGTACTGGACAATACTACACATACAGTATATACTTGTTACTACACTATCACAACACCAGAGTCAAGTACTGGACAATACTACACATACAGTATATACTTGTTACTACACTATCACAACACCAGAGTCAAGTACTGGACAATACTACACATATATACTTGTTACTACACTATCACAACACCAGAGTCAAGTACTGGACAATACTACACATATATACTTGTTACTACA
Source organism: Callionymus lyra (assembly GCF_982586985.1). Lineage (NCBI taxonomy): Eukaryota > Metazoa > Chordata > Actinopteri > Syngnathiformes > Callionymidae > Callionymus > Callionymus lyra. The sequence continues at coordinate 1,968,325 of NC_141836.1, forward strand.
CTATCACAACACCAGAGTCAAGTACTGGACAATACTACACATATATACTTGTTACTACACTATCACAACACCAGAGTCAAGTACTGGACAATACTACACATATATACTTGTTACTACACTATCACAACACCAGAGTCAAGTACTGGACAATACTACACATATATACTTGTTACTACACTATCACAACACCAGAGTCAAGTACTGGACAATACTACACATACAGTATATACTTGTTACTACACTATAACAACACCAGAGTCAAGTACTGGACATTACTACACATATATACTTGTTACTACACTATCACAACACCAGAGTCAAGTACTGGACAATACTACACATATATACTTGTTACTACACTATCACAACACCAGAGTCAAGTACTGGACAATACTACACATATATACTTGTTACTACACTATCACAACACCAGAGTCAAGTACTGGACAATACTACACATATATACTTGTTACTACACTATCACAACACCAGAGTCAAGTCCTGGACAATACTACACATATATACTTGTTACTACACTATCACAACACCAGAGTCAAGTACTGGACAATACTACACATATATACTTGTTACTACACTATCACGACAACAGAGTCAAGTACTGGACAATACTACACATATATACTTGTTACTACACTATCACAACACCAGAGTCAAGTACTGGACAATACTACATATATATACTTGTTACTACACTATCATAACACCAGAGTCAAGTACTGGACAATACTACACATATATACTTGTTACTACACTATCACAACACCAGAGTCAAGTACTGGACAATACTACACATATATACTTGTTACTACACTATCACAACACCAGAGTCAAGTCCTGGACAATACTACACATATATACTTGTTACTACACTATCACAACACCAGAGTCAAGTACTGGACAATACTACACATATATACTTGTTACTACACTATCACGACAACAGAGTCAAGTACTGGACAATACTACACATATATACTTGTTACTACACTATCACAACACCAGAGTCAAGTACTGGACAATACTACATATATATACTTGTTACTACACTATCATAACACCAGAGTCAAGTACTGGACAATACTACACATATATACTTGTTACTACACTATCACAACACCAGAGTCAAGTACTGGACAATACTACACATATATACTTGTTACTACACTATCACAACACCAGAGTCAAGTACTGGACAATACTACATATATATACTTGTTACTACACTATCACAACACCAGAGTCAAGTACTGGACAATACTACACATATGTACTTGTTACTACACTATCACAACACCAGAGTCAAGTACTGGACAATACTACACATATATACTTGTTACTACACTATCACAACACCAGAGTCAAGTACTGGACAATACTACACATATATACTTGTTACTACACTATCACAACACCAGAGTCAAGTACTGGACAATACTACACATATATACTTGTTACTACACTATCACAACACCAGAGTCAAGTACTGTAGCAACACGTTTATTATTCTTTATATTTTTTAATAGTTCTATAGTTGCTTAAAAACATCCTGTTCAGGAAATAAAATGAGTTTTTTAACAATATTTTCATATTCATTTGAAGAATGTTCAAGGATGTTGTGAACAATAACGACAAAAAAACGTCAGAGACACGACGTAGAAAAACATTTCTCTAAGAGTGTGTGAGATAAGATCCCCGGAGAGATAATGGTTTAATCTGTTAAATGTCACACACACACCTACACACACACACACACACCTACGCAACAAAACACTTTCATCTCATATAACAGCCTGCCTCCACACACACACACACACACACACACACCTACACACACACGCACACACCTACACACACACGCGCACACACCTACACACACACATACACACACACACCGACACACACACATGTACTCACACACACGCACACACACACACACATGCACTCACTTTCCATTTAGAAGACATAAGCCGTGATGTGAGGCTCATGAGTTCTAATCCCAGAGTGGCTTCACAGATACTTGTGCACTTTCTAATTGTTTGTCAGTCGCTGGACGTCAAATCAGACATGATTCTGTCTTTCTTTCTTTTTCTCTTTCTTTCTTTTTTCTTTTTTCTCTTTCTTTCTCTTTCTTTTTTTGTCCCTTCCTTCCTTCCTTCCTTCCTTCCTTCCTTCCTTCCTTCCTTCCTTCCTTCCTTCCTTCCTTCCTTCCTTCCTTCCTTCCTTCCTTCTACTCTTCCTCTCATAGAAAGTCCTGCATGCCACTGCTCAGTGATAGCAGAGTATGTGTGTGTGCGCGTGTGTGTGTGTGTGTGTGTGTGTGTGTGTGTACGTTTGCGTGTCTCTGTGTGTGTGAGTGAGAGAGGGATTGTTTGTGCGTACAGTGTGTGTTACATTAGTGTCGACTCGGGGAATGTATTGTGTCGTGGTGGAGGAAGTGAGGAATCAAACCTACACGAGATTCTTCATTTAAAATTCAACTGTAATAAATAATTCACATAAAACTGTGATCCTGTCATGTACATGTACTCACATGTACTCACATGTACTCACATGTACTCACAAGTACTCACATGTACTCACATGTACTCACAAGTACTCAAATGTACTCACATGTACTCACATGTACTCATAAGTACTCACATGTACTCACATGTACTCACATTTACTCACATGTACTCACATTTACTCACAAGTACTCACATGTACTCACATGTACTCACATGTACTCACAAGTACTCACATGTACTCATATGTACTCACATGTACTCACATGTACTCACATGTACTCACAAGTACTCACATGTACTCACATGTACTCACATGTACTCACATGTACTCACATGTACTCACAAGTACTCACATGTACTCATATGTACTCACATGTACTCACATGTACTCACATGTACTCATATGTACTCACATGTACTCACAAGTACTCACATGTACTCACATGTACTCACATGTACTCACAAGTACTCAGAAGTACTCACAAGTACTCAGAAGTACTCACATGTACTCACATGTACTCACATGTACTCACAAGTACTCAGAAGTACTCACATGTACTCACATGTACTCACATGTACTCACAAGTACTCACATGTACTCACATGTACTCACATGTACTCACAAGTACTCACATGTACTCACATGTACTCACATGTACTCACATGTACTCACAAGTACTCACATGTACTCACATGTACTCACATGTACTCACATGTACTCACAAGTACTCACATGTACTCACATGTACTCACATGTACTCACATGTACTCACATGTACTCACAAGTACTCACATGTACTCACAAGTACTCACATGTACTCACATGTACTCACAAGTACTCACATGTACTCACATGTACTCACAAGTACTCACATGTACTCACATGTACTCACATGTACTCACATGTACTCACATGTACTCACATGTACTCACAAGTACTCACATGTACTCACATGTACTCACATGTACTCACAAGTACTCACATGTACTCACATGTACTCACATGTACTCACATGTACTCACAAGTACTCACATGTACTCACATGTACTCACATGTACTCACAAGTACTCACATGTACTCACATGTACTCACATGTACTCACATGTACTCACAAGTACTCACATGTACTCACATGTACTCATATGTACTCACATGTACTCACATGTACTCACATGTACTCACAAGTACTCACATGTACTCACATGTACTCACATGTACTCACATGTACTCACATGTACTCACAAGTACTCACATGTACTCACATGTACTCACATGTACTCACATGTACTCACATGTACTCACAAGTACTCACATGTACTCACAAGTACTCACATGTACTCACATGTACTCACAAGTACTCACATGTACTCACATGTACTCACAAGTACTCACATGTACTCACATGTACTCACATGTACTCACATGTACTCACATGTACTCACATGTACTCACAAGTACTCACATGTACTCACATGTACTCACATGTACTCACAAGTACTCACATGTACTCACATGTACTCACATGTACTCACATGTACTCACAAGTACTCACATGTACTCACATGTACTCACATGTACTCACAAGTACTCACATGTACTCACATGTACTCACATGTACTCACATGTACTCACAAGTACTCACATGTACTCACATGTACTCATATGTACTCACATGTACTCACATGTACTCACATGTACTCAGATGTGTTATGTCTCGTCTTCTCGTGCACCAACTGTTTGTCAAAGTGTGAGTTTCATGTCCGTACGTCTCATTCCTCGGTTACATCACGAGCCCAGGTAGAATCTCTATGGATCCTGCCAAGGTACCTTTACACAGTCTCACTTCTGAGTCACAACCCTTCCAGGGGTCCCCGGCTGCCAAGGAGGCATTCCGGGGGCTCAAGCGCCGCTTTACCTCTGGCCCCCTTCTCCGGCAACCTGATTCCTGTCTCCACTTCCTGGTCCAGGTTGACGCTTCCAGCACTGGTCTGGGCGCGGTCCTGACCCAGAGATGCTGCAGATGGCAAGACTCACCCCTTTGCCTTCTTGTCCCACAAGCTCACTACCGCTTATCGTCCATGGTCCCATATCTCTAAGGACTTCGTCACCGGACTGCCGGCCTCGGAGGGCATGACTGCGGTGTCGTCGACAGGTTTTCTAAGATGGCCCACTTTGTCCTGCTGCCTAAACTACCGGACGCCCGAGACACAGCCGAGGCGGTCCTGACTCATCTGTTCCGTCTCCACAGCCTCCCCTGGGACATAGTCTCGGACGCTTTTGGGCGGAGTTTTGCCGACTCATCGGAGCCCAGCCCAGCCCCAGGCCAATGGCCAAACGGAGAGGGTCAACCAAGACCTAGAGACCTCTCTCCGTTGCCTGGTCTCCGGCGCCCCCACCACCTGGGTCAAGGCTCTACCGTGTGGCTCAGCACTAAGGACCTCCAGCTCCACCTTCCCTCTCGTAAGCTCGCCCCCCCTATTCATGGGACCCTATGCCATCGCCAAGGTGGTGAACCCTGTCGCGGTCCGCCTACGCCTTCCCAAGGAGATGCGCATTCACCCCACTTTTCACGTGTCAAAGGTTAAACCCGCTCGGGTGTCCCCACTGGTTCCGGCCTCTAAACCTCCTCCCCCTCCTAGGCTGGTTGAGGGTACGCAAGATCCTCGACTCTCGACGGGTTGGTCGGGGCTACCAGTACCTGTTAGATTGGCAGGGTTTCGGGCCTGTCTTCACCTGGTCTTGTGTTCTCCTGCCGATTGTTATTGTCTTCACCTGGTCTTGTGTTCTCCTGCCGATTGTTATTGTCTTCATCTGGTCTTGTGTTCTCCTGCTGATTGTTATTGTCTTCACCTGGTCTTGTGTTCTCCTGCCGATTGTTATTGTCTTCACCTGGTCTTGTGTTCTCCTGCTGATTGTTATTGTCTTCACCTGGTCTTGTGTTCTCCTGCCGATTGTTATTGTCTTCACCTGGTCTTGTGTTCTCCTGCCGATTGTTATTGTCTTCACCTGGTCTTGTGTTCTCCTGCTGATTGTTATTGTCTTCACCTGGTCTTGTGTTCTCCTGCTGATTGTTATTGTCTTCACCTGGTCTTGTGTTCTCCTGCTGATTGTTATTGTCTTCACCTGGTCTTGTGTTCTCCTGCTGATTGTTATTGTCTTCACCTGGTCTTGTGTTCTCCTGCTGATTGTTATTGTCTTCACCTGGTCTTGTGTTCTCCTGCCGATTGTTATTGTCTTCACCTGGTCTTGTGTTCTCCTGCCGATTGTTATTGTCTTCACCTGGTCTTGTGTTCTCCTGCCGATTGTTATTGTCTTCACCTGGTCTTGTGTTCTCCTGCTGATTGTTATTGTCTTCACCTGGTCTTGTGTTCTCCTGCCGATTGTTATTGTCTTCACCTGGTCTTGTGTTCTCCTGCTGATTGTTATTGTCTTCTCCTGGTCTTGTGTTCTCCTGCCGATTGTTATTGTCTTCTCCTGGTCTTGTGTTCTCCTGCCGATTGTTATTGTCTTCACCTGGTCTTGTGTTCTCCTGTTGATTGTTATTGTCTTCACCTGGTCTTGTGTTCTCCTGCTGATTGTTATTGTCTTCACCTGGTCTTGTGTTCTCCTGCCGATTGTTATTGTCTTCACCTGGTCTTGTGTTCTCCTGCCGATTGTTATTGTCTTCACCTGGTCTTGTGTTCTCCTGCTGATTGTTATTGTCTTCACCTGGTCTTGTGTTCTCCTGCCGATTGTTATTGTCTTCACCTGGTCTTGTGTTCTCCTGCCGATTGTTATTGTCTTCACCTGGTCTTGTCTTCTCCTGCTGATTGTTATTGTCTTCACCTGGTCTTGTGTTCTCCTGCCGATTGTTATTGTCTTCACCTGGTCTTGTCTTCTCCTGCTGATTGTTATCGTCTTCACCTGGTCTTGTCTTCTCCTGCTGATTGTTATTGTCTTCACCTGGTCTTGTGTTCTCCTGCCGATTGTTATTGTCTTCACCTGGTCTTGTCTTCTCCTGCTGATTGTTATCGTCTTCACCTGGTCTTGTCTTCTCCTGCTGATTGTTATTGTCTTCACCTGGTCTTGTGTTCTCCTGCCGATTGTTATCGTCTTCACCTGGTCTTGTCTTCTCCTGCTGATTGTTATTGTCTTCACCTGGTCTTGTGTTCTCCTGCTGATTGTTATTGTCTTCACTTGGTCTTGTGTTCTCCTGCTGATTGTTATTGTCTTCACCTGGTCTTGTCTTCTCCTGCTGATTGTTATTGTCTTCACCTGGTCTTGTGTTCTCCTGCTGATTGTTATTGTCTTCACTTGGTCTTGTGTTCTCCTGCTGATTGTTATTGTCTTCACCTGGTCTTGTCTTCTCCTGCTGATTGTTATTGTCTTCACCTGGTCTTGTCTTCTCCTGCTGATTGTTATTGTCTTCACCTGGTCTTGTCTTCTCCTGCTGATTGTTATTGTCTTCACCTGGTCTTGTGTTCTACTGTTGATTGTTATTGTCTTCACCTGGTCTTGTGTTCTCCTGCTTCACAGCTGACATTGATTGATGGCAGTTCTTATACTATTTATATATCTATATAATATACTACTCTTCTTATACTATGTATATATCTATATAATATACTACTCTTCTTATACTATGTATATATCTATATAATATACTACTCTTCTTATACTATGTATATATCTATATAATATACTACTCTTCTTATACTATGTATATATCTATATAATATACTACTCTTCTTATACTATGTATATATCTATATAATATACTACTCTTCTTATACTATGTATATATCTATATAATATACTACTCTTCTTATACTATGTATATATCTATATAATATACTACTCTTCTTATACTATTTATATATCTATATAATATACTACTCTTCTTATACTATTTATATATCTATATAATATACTACTCTTCTTATACTATTTATATATCTATATAATATACTACTCTTCTTATACTATGTATATATCTATATAATATACTACTCTTCTTATACTATGTATATATCTATATAATATACTACTCTTCTTATACTATTTATATATCTATATAATATACTACTATTCTTATACTATTTATATATCTATATAATATTCTACTCTTCTTATACTATTTATATATCTATATAATATACTACTATTCTTATACTATTTATATATCTATATAATATACTACTCTTCTTATACTATTTATATATCTATATAATATACTACTATTCTTATACTATTTATATATCTATATAATATACTACTCTTCTTATACTATTTATATATCTATATAATATACTACTATTCTTATACTATTTATATATCTATATAATATTCTACTCTTCTTATACTATTTATATATCTATATAATATACTACTCTTCTTATACTATGTATATATCTATATAATATACTATTCTTCTCCTTCAGTCATTGTCTGTTCGTCTCACTCGTGTCTAGTGTGTGTTTCACGTTAAAACTCCTGATTCGAGATTTTTTTGTCTTCCCGTTTTTTTGACTCTGGTTGGTTTTCTCTTCTTCCTTCTCTGTGACTCTGACCTGTTTTTGGATCTCGTTCCTGTTTGTTGTTTTTTGCCTGAACTGATTCTGACGATCCGTCCTTTGAATAAAACTGTCAAACTTTGACAAACAGACACTTTCTGCTCCTGGGTTTCCTTCCGCATCCTGACAATATGTACACATAATAATAATAATGTCTATTTATATAGCGTCTTTCTAGACCAGGGTCACAAAGCGCTTTGACAGCCATTCACACACACTGATGGGAGTAGGCTGTAGGCTGCAACACATGGCGCCAGCTCTGCCATCAGGAGCAATCAGGGTGAAGTGTCTTTAGGGACACAACGACACAAGCTTGTCTGGAGCTGGGATTGAACCTGCAACCTTTTGGACTGCAGGCAACCACTGTCTGAGCTATGACACCCAACAGAGTGAACACACATGTACACACATGTACACATATGTACTCATATGTACTCACATGAACACACATGTACTCATATGTACTCACATGTACACACATGTACACATATGTACACACATGTACACATATGTACTCATATGTAATCACATGAACACACGTGTACACACATGTATTCACATGAACACACATGAACACACATGTACACACATGTACATGCATTTACTCACATGAACACACATGTGCTCACATGAACACACATGTACTCATATGTACACACATGTACACAGATGTACACACATGTACACACATGTACTCACATGTACACACATGTACTCACATGAACACACATGTACTCATATGTACACACATGTACACACATGTACTCACATGAACACACATGTACTCACATGAACACACATGTACTCACATGAACACACATGTACACACATGTACTCACATGTACTCATATTTACACACATGTACTCAGATGTACACACATGTACACACATGAACACACATGTACACACGTGTACTCACATGTACTCATATTTACACACATGTACTCAGATGTACACACATGTACACACATGTACTCATATTTACACACATGTACACACATGTACTCACATGTACTCACATGTACTCATATTTACACACATGTACTCAGATGTACACACATGTACACACATGTACTCATATTTACACACATGTACACACATGTACTCACATGTACTCACATGTACTCATATTTACACACATGTACTCAGATGTACACACATGAACACACATGTATTCACATGTACTCACATGAACACACATGAACACACATGTACACACATGAACACACATGTACACACATGTACACACATGTACACACATGTACTCACATGAACACACATGTACTCATATGTACTCACATGTACTCACATGTACTCACATGTACTCATATTTACACACATGTACACACATGTACTCACATGTACTCATATTTACACACATGTACTCAGATGTACACACATGTACACACATGTACTCATATTTACACACATGTACACACATGTCCTCACATGTACTCACATGTACTCATATTTACACACATGTACTCAGATGTACACACATGAACACACATGTATTCACATGTACTCACATGAACACACATGAACACACATGTACACACATGTACACACATGTACACACATGTACTCACATGAACACACACCTACACACACGTGTCCACAGGTGTCTCAGCACAATAGACCAGGAGACGCTGACGAAGACAAACAGTCGAACACAATCCACGGTAAATGAATCATGGGATCAGATCTCAGGGATACGAGGACATCATGATTCATGACCAGACTTTAGGTCCAGAAGATAAACCTTGTTGGAACAAACCTGGAGCCTCGTCTTCTGCTTCTTCACTTCACTAACTAATGAAAGGTTTCATTGAAAGGATAGAAAAGCATTTTGCGAGCGTCTCTTATTCAAAGTGGCCTGAAGAGGAAGAAGCTCTGAGCCAGCGGTTCAGTCCAGACACACCTGGGAACGTTTGAGAGACTGATGAGCTCTGGCTGGAGGAGCCGATCCTAATAGAGGAGAGAATTCTTTCCTTCTCGCTCCCAATCATCTCGTCCTCCAGATATATTTACACCAAAAGCTCTTTCGTTTCTCTGCGTTCTGGAGTAAATCAGAGGGACGTGCCTGGATGATCAATGGATCAATGATTTGACTCGCCTGGATCTCCTGGATCTCCTGGATCTCCTGGATCTCCTGGATCTTTGAGTCTCTTGAGTCTCCACTGCTGCACCAGGTCTGAGTCTCAAGGATGCAAAGACAGTTGGTTCTGTTTTGACATTTCTCTTGAATCCACTGATTTAATGGTAACATTTGAGGAAGTTCAAATCTTCATCTAATGCTATGTGTTGGTGATAAATGTTGATATTGTGGATATAACCATCTGGGTTCACTAATCTCTTGAGGAATTTGTCAAGTCTGAGTCTGTCGCGTGAAGTTCAAGAATTCTTCGATGATGTTTCAAAATGACGTGAAGAAATCGTGGCGACGACACGCGATTGTTGAAGAGCAGCTTGGCAGAGGTCTGCGCTCTCAAAGTGCTTCTCTAGTGATTGTTAACACGAAGGAACATCAAACTTCAACAACACAACTACAAAATCATGCCGGAGCGACAAACGGCACAAAGTGTCGACAACATTGTTGTGTGTCGCACATGGAGCCGACGTCGCTGTGGACCCTGGACCTCGTTAGAAAACACTCGGGTTTGAGGAGAGAATCTAGCGACGCCTCCTCTGACAGCGACACGACGTCGTCACCACCGATGGAAACATCTTTCATTTTCAACACACCTGAACTTTACTGAACTAGTTCCACTTCAGCGCGGAGGCTTCCAAGACATTCTCATGCCAGAGAGACGTTAAAATACGTGACACCAGTTTCAAGAAAAATGATTTCAGAGACTCAAACACTCTCCTGTGAGAACCACTGTCTCAACCTGCGGGTGAACATTTTGACTTGATTACAGCAGGTGAAGAGAAAATATAGAAAATATCAAGAACAAGAAACAAACAACATATGAATCCCGAAGGATATTTCGTTTTTGTATCTTTTTTGTTTCATTTTTCTCCCAAACGAGTCCAGCCTGTCAATTAACGATCTATTTGTGTTTCTATTCTTTAAGGCTGTGTTTGAGACAGTGGTGCCCAGTGGAAGGTCAGAGAAGTAGGTTTAGGATCTTCTGGTTTTTCTTCTTTGTCGTGAAGGTTCGTTTGAAACCAACACTTCTTAGAAATATGTTTAAACGTCGAAGCGTGTTAAAGCCCCAACGTGTTAGTTTGAGAGGAGCGTTCTGTCGCCCCCCAGTGTCGTAACAGTGCAATTGCATTGTTTTGGTTCTTCATTTCTAATTCCCTTCATGTTTACTTTTTTACAACTACAACTACAATAATACTAGTCACTCATGAATACATACACACTCTGGTACACAACACAACATTTGAGAGTCTAATGTTTTTAACAAATTCAAACTCTTTGACTCACACTTTCACTCTCAGATGTTCAGATGATTCCGTAGAAACGACAGAAACTTCAAGAGTTCTTCAAAATTCCTCGACACTCAAATGATTCCATGAAATCCCTGAAGCTCGTGAACGAGGCTCGTGTTCGTCAGACATCACGCACGATGACAGACAAACGAACTTTCATCTCCAGAGAGTCACAGACTGAGGCGGATCAGAGCAGCAGGGATGGTCTGCGGATGAGACGCGTCACGTTGTTGGTCCAGCTTCAGGCAAACATTGTCATCAGGTGCGTGGCCCGCGCGTGCACGCGCCAACACGGGCTCGTGGCCGCGCCGACCAACATTTGATCTGATACCAGCTGTCAATCATCCGCACTCACCTGGGTCTGGTCAGAACCAGCGAGGTTCTGCTCGCAGGTGCTGCTGAGCCGCGGGTGTCTCCTCCATGGACGCAGGACAAGGTCGATGGTTGGTCCTCAGATCCTTCAGATCCTTCAGATCCTGGGCTCGACACACGCTCCGGCGCGCGCACACGCACGACACCCACGTTGTTGTGCGGCGAATAGATCTCGTCCACGCGTGGAAATGTGATGGAAGCGCGGAGAGCAGCCGATGGTGCGGGTGTGGAGCGGAGGAGGAGAAGCAGAGGATGAAGAAGTGGCAGCAGAAGAAGAAGAGATGGAGCTTCAGGGCTGGGGAGGTGCGCACCTGCTGGAGAAACGCGCCTCCTAGCGGCGACACGTGGAACTGACACACACAGTCTATTGATCCGCAGTTGTTTCTCGACAGATCTGCTTTATTTCACATAAAACTCATTTCAACCTCAGAGATATTATCTCAAACTGAGACTCCTCGATACATATTCAACAACACATTGACTTGTATTCAAAGTTTGTATATTTTTTAAATAAAACACATTTGTTCTGTTTCTTAAATATAATATTTGTCTTATATTACTTCACATTCGTTCACAAATCAATACTGCGTAAAGATTTTTTCATATAAATAATTATATTAATCAATGATTTTTATTGTTGTTGAATACAAGGTACAAGGTATTAAAAAGGTCACTTGTGTCAGAAAACAAGGAGAATCTTCTGTTTTAAAACTTTAAGTGTAACCATTTGTAAACTTTCACTTGATTTGTCTTTAAAATAAGAAACTTTAACCTGATTTGTCTTTAAAATAAGAAACTTTAACCTGATTTGTCTTAAAAATGAGAAACTTTCACCTGATTTGTCTTAAAAATGAGAAACTTTCACCTGATTTGTCTTGAAAATAAGAAACTTTAACCTGATTTGTCTTTAAAATAAGAAACTTTAACCTGATTTGTCTTGAAAATGAGAAACTTTACCTTATTTGTCTTGAAAATAAGAAACTTTAACTTGATTTGTCTTTAAAATAAGAAACTTTAACCTGGTTTGTCTTTAAAATAAGAAACTTTAACCTGATTTGTCTTGAAAATAAGAAACTTTAACCTGATTTGTCTTTAAAATAAGAAACTTTAACTTGATTAGTCTTGAAAATAAGAAACTTTCACTTGATTAGTCTTGAAAATGAGAAACTGTAAACGATCCGTGGTAACATTAACAGAATAGTAATAAAGGTGGTGAGAGGACATTCATTATGTAACTCTTTCTTTTCATCCTCTGTGGCTGAAACTTGCCAAAAGCAGGGTCACTGTGGGCCGCGGCCAATCCACTGGGCTGTGCTGCCAGTATCACTGCAGGACCAGCACAAATGAACCGACTGGCACCAGTTCAGGCCCACATTCAAGCCCACGGAGCATTTCCAGTCAACAGCCTGCAGAGCTCTGGACTCTGAGGAGAAACAAGTGAGTTTGAGCAGAAGAATGTTCATCTATTTCTCTTTAAAGTTCCTTAATGAACACTTTTACTGACTCAATCCTTCCAAACGTTTGTTCCAAACTCTCAGGTTTTGTTTTAAGAGGAACGTTGCTAAGGAACGAGAGGTTTGGATGAGACGAGTGATTGGAAGGATGTTATGGATGAAGTTCTTGTCATCAACGAGAAGATCTTCACGTCTTCACTGTCCAGAGCGAGAGGAGGAGAAGAAATGGAATGGTTGAGCCGGTGATAAAAAGAGGGATCACAGATGAGTGAGAGGAACGAAGGTGTGGAGTCAAAGGGAATGGCTGAGAAGAAGCACACGAGGAAAGGAAGGAGATGAAAAGATGGTCAGTGACAAAGAGCGAGAAGGTTTGACAGTCGTGGAGATCAGTGATGAAATATTTACACTCGCACTTGTTTGTATTCACTTTGTTCACTCAGTCTATACATTTGATTTCACCCTGAGAGAGGAAGGAACGACACGAGTGTTGCTTTATCATCAGCTGCTGAATCTTAAACTTAATGTGTTTGTAAAGTTGCTTTATTTAGAAAATACCTTGAACGATACAAGTTGTTTTATTTATTATATGATAATGTTATGATAATAATAATATGTTAAAATCCTTTGCTGGATCCGGTGACTGTAGCTCATCTTAAAGTCTCAATTAAGACATAAAGTTGTGTAAATGTATTAAAGCGTGTTCAGTTGTCTGAGGTCGCGGGGGCAGCAGCTGCAGCAAAGAGGGGGTCACGTGACCTCGTCATGTGACACATTATCGGATAAGATTTACATTAAAGATGAACCTTCTGACCCCTCCTCAGAGAAGGAGTCGTCGTGAAAGGAAACTGCCTTGAAAATAAAAAATAGATTAGTTATTTTAGAATTGATAAAAAACATGAAGTATGAAGACATCTTTCATAAAAGTGAAGAGAAACCTTTTCACCTCATCTTTGTCTAGATTCCTTTTCAAGAAGTTGAAGAGAACGTGTGGTTTGATCCGGCAACAGGAAACATGAGTCCGTGCAGAAAAACATACAAAAAGGATTTCTTTATTTCTGCTGATACAATTGAACCTCAGGAGCGTCTGAAGATTGATTTTCTAAGACTAGAGGAACATTCTTGGTGCAGAGAAGCTCCTGAGATCTTATGGATGTTCAACACTTTTGTCAATACTGTCCAGAACATGATGATGCTTCAGTTCAAACTTCATTCATCGCCGGAGATCTTTAGACCACCAGAGATGGTCGGCAGCAGGGATGTGAGGAGGATGAAGGAAATGTAAATGAAAAGAGGAATGTGAGAGGAGAGGGGGGAGGGGAGTCCCAGGAAAGGATGACGACACTAATGAGACGAACGGCTGCTGGTGTCAGACGGAATAAGTGAGACAGAATGATTTGAGTGAGTTTAAAAAAAAAGTTCAGACATTCAGCTTCATCTCAAGACTCAACCAGACTATGACGTTTTTTTGAATGACTGTACAATAGAAGAAAAACACAAATACATAATAATAATAAAAATAATAATTCGAAATATGAATTTGTTTCACACCCGAGACTCTCCAGCTCAAGCATCTTGGCTCCAATGTCTTTAATATTTAAAGTGACTACGAAAATTCTTCTTCAAATTGTATTTTTAGAATGTTGGAGCTTCTTAAAGCGCCAATATGTTGGTTTGAAAGTATCGTTCTGGCTCCCCCCAGTGTTAGAACAGTACAATTGCAATGTCACAGCTTCTTCATTTCTAGTTTTCTGCGTGTTTAAATGTTATGTTTTAGTATTTTTGCATCTGGTCACTTCAGAAAGTCTCAGTGAAATCATCGTTGGTCCCGGAGGTTCGGCTGTAGTGACCGGATGTCACCAGGAGGAGGCGCTGCAGGAAGAACATCTGCTGAAATCTCACTTAGAAATGGTGCTTCAACCGTGAACAGGTCTCAGCTGGAAGCCAGATTGGCCGTTAGAAATCAAGCAATCACAGTCGACATGTTGTTAAGACACAACATTTAGACGTCAAGCTGATCAGCGCAGATGAAAACCTCTCACACATCAGCGTGTTTCAGTCCAGATGCTCAACTTTAATTGGAATCAAACTGAAACACAAGCACTTCAATGACTTCTAAAATCCATGTTTCTTGATTTCAACGGAAGCTCATCTTGGACCAGCAGAGACTTAAATACTTAGGATTTCATTTGAACTCACGTCTCCAGTGCCATGACTTATTGAAGAGGAACACATGAAGCTCGGTCAAAACAGCACTCATGAGACGAGTGGAAATGAAACTGTTGAAGATGATCATGTTCCTCGTAAAACACAATATTGAATAATTGATGTGAGAGATTTTAAGAACACAGACCGTGAACCGTCTCCGAGGGAAACAATCCAAGGGTTGATTTGACAAAAGATGTTGCATGATAACATTAGAGAGAGAAAATATGAACATCGATAAAACATGTATTTATGAAAGATTAATGAAGGTAATAGTTTATTCACAACTTTTATGCTTATTTATTTATTTGGGTTTATTTTGTCTTTATCTGAGATGAATCACGTTTAATGAAATATCAGTGAACTTTCAGGAAACAAGGAACAGATGTTTCTTTTACAGGTGTTTCCATCAGATTAATTTTATGTTCGATATGTTTCATCATTCGTTTGTGTGGCTTCTAACCACCGCTGCTCTGTTAAAGCAACAATATGGACGTTTTGAAAGATTGTTTCTGGCGCCCTCTGCTGTCAGAAAGTGTAAAAGGCATGACATAGAAACTCTGTTGAGTCAAAAGCAGATCCAGGAAGAACATTTCAAAACCATACAAAGACTCTTGTTGTGTCAGTCTCTCGTCATCATGGGAGTCAGTAGAAACGAGCTCCTTGGCAAAGGTATTGCTTGTCCCGGTGCTTTCCTAGTTCGTCTCCCATGTTGCCAGATGACACGTCATGAATTTAGTAGGAAAAGAAATACACAAAGAGTTCCAAGTGTGGACTAAAGAGAAGGACACGGAGGGTCTCCGGGCCAAACACTGAAGTGACCCAATTAGTGGTGAGAGAGACCAGACAGCTGCCCAAAGGAAAAGTCCCACAGAGATTAGAGAGTCCTGCTCCGCCAGAAGGAGGAAGACATTTGCAGCAAGAGTCCCACAGACACCCCGAGAAATAAAGCATGTTTGGAACTGTACGAGTTCTGCCTGAGACTGAAGGAAATCAAACTAGCAACTGTATAACGAGCCACAATAGAACCTTCATTCAACTTAAAACAGAAGAAAAAGAAGTAAATCAAACAACAAACTTGAATTATGTCAATAACTAACATAGAATAGATAAGATACTTTGATTATATATCTTGTTATTTTATGTACTATTGTATTATCAAATCAACAATGTGAGGATATTTGTTTCACATTCGGAGTGTATTGGACGATAAAAAGTATATTTAAATAATGAATAATCAGTGAATCACATCTACATGTCAACATGAAACATCACACAACCTGCTAATGTATCAACAAATCAATGTTGATAAAGACCTTTTCCTGTGGACCAGTATCTGAACACAAAAGTGTTTCATCTCCTGAAGAAACTGGAGTCGACAGCATGTGTTGCTCAGTCAGAGTCTGAGAGACACAGAGTCTGCTGCGAAGAATCACCTCATGCTCTCAGAAGATCCTCTATTCATCTCACACTCAGCGTCAATACGAGTGGTGCGCCTCAGAGAGTCGTCTCAACATTGATCGTCGTCTTCAGGCTCTGGATTCTTTAGGTCGGCTGTTGTTAATATCACTTGTGTCTGACACC
Organism: Callionymus lyra; assembly: GCF_982586985.1. NCBI lineage: Eukaryota > Metazoa > Chordata > Actinopteri > Syngnathiformes > Callionymidae > Callionymus > Callionymus lyra. Next base: position 1,985,459 of record NC_141836.1, read on the forward strand.
TCCTTTAATTATGCCGCTAATTTATTCATGCACTTGATCCTTGTTGTGAGACTCCTGGATGATTTGATCCTCGTCCTCCCGGGGCTCGCAGATTAAAGCATCTTAATAGCATCTCCAGAAGGTACCGCTCTCGTCCCTCAGAGGCAGAGAGGAAATCAGCTTCGTGTCTTTGAAGGCACGGAGAAGTCCAGACGTATTATCCTGCGACGCTCGTGGTCGACTCACCTGCTGAGAGGAGAACGTGTTGAAAGAGTCCAGGAACAAAAGAACATATTCACGTATCAAGGAATGTTATTACAAATATATCAATTGAGCTAAAATATCACAGGAATGAATTCAAAAGTATTTTTAGGGTTTTTGTTAGGATGAACCGACCCTTCCCCAGTCTTGATAAAGGTGGTAAAGAAGGACAGAGTGCAGAGTTTGAATGAAAATAACGGATCTTTTATCGTATAAATATTCAGCTAAACGCCTCTAGTCATTTGTGCGTGTATGATTGGTCAGATACTCTAAACACTTGACTTCTAAGATGGTCGTCCCACGTGTTAGGTGTGGAAATTTAACGAAGTTTGATCTTCTAGAGAGAATATGTTTTTCAGTTGACTTACGCAGATGTCTGCCCTTGTCCTTGACTGGCCGGCACCATCCAGAGATTGTTTGGTGTCTCTCAGTGTGAGTGTCGCCCTGACCTGTAGCTGAGTATGTCGACTTTAATGCTATGATTATTTAATGTGAATTAAATATGACAGATTATCAGTTAATCAAGAGATTATTTCAAATGTGTGTTAAATCTGTTGTGGTCACAGCAGCCTGCTGTGTTCCCCTCCCCCTGGTCTGCCACTCCTCCTGTCGCCTCACCTCACACCTGGTCCTCATCACCAATCACACTCACCTGTTCCTGATCCCCAATCAACCCCCTTCATCTACCCTTGGATTCCCTGCGGTCGGCGCCAGATCGTACTCTACTCTACCGTGGTAACTATACGTGACTGGCTCAGTTTATGTGTTACCTCGTTCTCGTATTGAAGTCTCTCGTTGTTTTTTCGGACCTCAGCTAACTTTTGTTCCTCTGCCTGCAGTAACTCGGATCCCTCACTCCAGCTCGCCGACCTCGCTCTCCCTCCGGCTTCCCCTTCAACTACCTGCTTCCCCTTCGTTCAATAAACCCCTTTTTTTACTCTCTGGAACTTCGCCTCTGTCTGCTCTTGGGTTCAGCATCGCAGAACGTAACAAAATCTAAATGATAGATTACAGTAAAGTTGTCATATCCTTACATTATTAAGATTTAAGATGAGATGTTATGCTATAGACTGTCTTTAAAAATACCTGTATAAACACATTGAGAAAAAATTGTGTTTTAATGAAATTATGAAGTAGTGAAGATGAAATATAACAAGTGTGTTACAAATGGATGTTTGTTGAACTAATGAAGGGTTTTGGAATGAAATTATCTTTTTTGTTTTTATTGTATGAATGTTCCATGTCGTCACACATGTTCAATGATTGTTTTAAAATAACAACCATACAATAAAATATTATTTATAACACGACGACACCTTTAAACTATTTAAACATCTTGTCATGTGAAGATGAATCAATCTGTGGACAACGACAGAATCAATTGATTTATTATTGTATTATTAACGTTAGAAAAAGTACAATAATTCACTCTTTTAGGTCAAACAAAAACAACATATTTACAAGCACAGTATTGATTGTAAATATAGTCGTTCTAAGACATAAAGTTCTATTTGACTCTAGATTGACGTTCAAACCAGCAGGAACACAAACAGTCGCACACGTAAAAACTGCTTCAGTATTTCAAACATGAATGAGATCGATCTCACACACTCACACACTCACACACACACACTCTCACACACACACACACACACTCACACACACACACCAACATGAAATAATAAAGTGTGTAGACGGCTGTATCGACTTAAACTGGCTGTGTCAGGGTTGCTATGGCAACAACAGTCCTGTCAATCTGCATATTGTAAATCCCGCTAACCTAAAAACAAGTGAGATGTTTTGTCTTCAGGCGAGAGAAGCTGCTCCAGAGGACCTGAGGATATTTACTCTGCACTTCCTGTGTTGCTTCATTAACACTATCATGGAAGACTAATGGCTGACATGGCTTTTATTGCTGCTCCACTTGTGTGAGCGAGGAGCTCCATTACTCCTCCACACCTCCTGTTCACTCCCTCGCTCCGGACCAAGACTTGCTGCAGCTCTGGATGGAAATCTTCTCGGAGACAGATCCTGGTCCTGCAGCAGAGAAACCTGCCTGAGAGAGCGAGCGCTCAGCAGGGAGTCTCTTCTCATCTCTTTAACAAGCTCACATTTTAGGGACCGAAAGTGGAAAATCCATGACGTTCCATTTGATTGAGCTCAGTCTTTAACTCCATGAGTGAGAGAGAGCAGCAGCAGCAGGAGGAGGTTGTGGGTTCAAACGCTGCTGATGAAGAAGATCCTAGAGTGGGAGTGAAGACGAAGAACGTCTTTTCACAAACATATTCACGAAGCACAAAGTTACTCATCAGTTACTCATCAGTTACTCATCAGTTACTCATCAGTTACTCATCAGTTAATTATCCGAGGATTTACACAAGTTCCTCATCATGACCATGTTTTAAACGTATTACTTTATAAAGTTGCTCTGAAATCTGGACGAACGAGAGGTTACGAGAGTCCATTATAACGAAACAATGGCTTCACTCCTCCTCCAGCTGTAATCACGCTTTGTTTATACAACGAGTGCCTTGGAGGTGGAGATCATTGATGACGCGCGGTGACAAACCTCCATGCTTGACACATCCCAACAACACACACATTTATGATACAATAGAGTCACACATCACAACAACTCACATTAACACACACACGCACGCACTTAAACACACGCCGAAACACACTTTAACACACATACACATAAACACTATAATACACACACATGCACACACTTTAACACACTTTAACACACACACACATACACACTTTAACACACACACGCACATACACACTTTAACACACACACGCACATACACACACACACACATACACACTTTAACACACACATTCATACACACTTTAACACACACACACATACACACTTTAACACACACATTCATACACACTTTAACACACACATACATACACACTTTAACACAGACATTCATACACACTTTAACACACACATTCATACACACTTTAACACACACACGCACATACACACACACACATACACACTTTAACCCACACATTCATACACACTTTAACACACACATTCATACACACTTTAACTCACACACATACACACTTTAACACACACATTCATACACACTTTAACACACACATACATACACACTTTAACACACACATACATACACACTTTAACACACACATTCAAACACACTTTAACACACACATACATACACACTTTAACACACACATTCATACACACTTCAACACACACACACATACACACTTTAACACACACATACATACGCACTTTAACACACACATTCATACACACTTCAACACACACACACATACAAACTTTAGCACACACATACATACACAAATAAATTGGTAAAATAATAAAACATGTTATTTGCCTAAACTATGCAGTTTGACGGTTGCCATGGCAACGGTATCTCTCCATTTGCATCCAGTAAACCCAGTAGTGATGGAGCAGCAGCTCCGAGAAGGTCCAGGTATAAATGTCATCACTTCTCAACCTCCAGTTAAACACTGTTGTCTTCAGCCTCCGGTGCTCCGTGAGTTTGTGGGAGAAAGAAAATCATTGATTTATCTTGCATCGATTATTCATGTCTGACAGTGTTTTAAGATTTTCTCCGAGGTCACATGACCCTTGACACGGTTCAAGAGTCGACTCGGATCATAACCAGGTCAACTAGTATCGAGTCATGTGTAGTCGAGGAGAAACCACTTCAACGCTCACAACGTTTGTTTTCTTGATGAACCTTTGATCGAAGATGTTTTTATCTTCTCAGAGCAACAAACTGATGAAGACACTTCTTCTTCTCACTTCCTTGATCTTCCTGCATGACTATTGTGCCTTCTGGCTCAGCTCGCTCTTCCCCAGAGAAGACATGGAAACATATTTCCTCCCAAACTCCCCTCACTCGTGAAGAAAACCCTTGGATTCCTGATTGTTCAACACAAAGAGACGAAGCGATTGAAAAACTGTGAAGAACTTCAACATCGAGATAGAAACTAAAGAACATGTGAAGCTTCTGCTCGACTCGAGATCGTCGGAATCATTCAAACCATGTTGTCATCATCGTCCTAAATCAATCCACACGACCTTTAAATCCAAACACAACTGCAGAGAGTGAAGACAATACACACAGCTTCAGCTTGAAGGTCAGTGTGTCCGAGGGTCTCTTCACTGGAGTGTGTGTTGTGTTGGACCCTCGTAACATCTACTCCACGACCGTGAAGAATCTTCACTTGAATGTCGTTGTCGCTTCATCGACTCGACCGATGTGTGTCCGGCGCTCACCAGAAGTGCGTCCACTACACACTTGTGTTGTTACCTTGATTCGACCTCGCGAGCGTCAACACAACGCGTTTGATGTTCCAGAGTCTGCTGTGGTTTCCTTCAGGAGGTCAGACCCGATCCAACCTCCTCAGGCTCCCGGACTCCAGACATCCTCGACCTGATCTGTGGACGGAGTCTTAGTATGTGAATGTAGTACTCCATGTACACTAAAATACTAACACACCCACAAAACTGAGTATTGATCGATGGACACTTTCTACCCTGAACGACTCCATCTTAGTGACGTAAATATATACATATATATATATATGTGAATATTCATATACTTCCAGGTGTATTTTGAGCAGCAGTACGAGGACGACATGTCTTCACTGCTGATACCAGCTTAAATATTTCGCCAATATTTCTCATATTTCTTGAAACCAAACGTGCTGCCAGCAGGTGTCGCTAGTGTTCCTACAGCTGGTTGAAATCATCCTTAAATAGTAGTAGAAGAAGAAGCTGTCGCGTCATTTCCTGTTAGTTTGTAGCAGCAGAGTTTGATTTGAGACATCCTATCTGTGGAGGATTAGTTACTAGTTAGTACGTACACTATCCTGATGATACTAACTTCTAGTATACTAAGAGAAGTATGTTTGAGACATACTATCTGTGGAGGATTAGTTACTAGTTAGTACGTACACTATCCTGATGATACTAACTTCTAGTATACTAAGAGAAGTATGTTTGAGACATACTATCTGTGGAGGATTAGTTACTAGTTAGTACGTACACTATCCTGATGATACTAACTTCTAGTATACTAAGAGAAGTATGTTTGAGACATACTATCTGTGGAGGATTAGTTACTAGTTAGTACGTACACTATCCTGATGATACTAACTTCTAGTATACTAAGAGAAGTATGTTTGAGACATACTATCTGTGGAGGATTAGTTACTAGTTAGTACGTACACTATCCTGATGATACTAACTTCTAGTATACTAAGAGAAGTATGTTTGAGACATACTATCTGTGGAGGATTAGTTACTAGTTAGTATTTACACTATCCTGATGATACTAACTTCTAGTATACTAAGAGAAGTATGTTTGAGACATACTATCTGTGGAGAATTAGTTACTAGTTAGTACGTACACTATCCTGATGATACTAACTTCTAGTATACTAAGAGAAGTATGTGTGAGACATACTATCTGTGGAGGATTAGTTACTAGTTAGTATGTACACTATCCTGATGCATACTTACTTCTAGTATACTAAGAGAAGTATGTCTGAGACATACTATCTGTGGAGAATTAGTTACTAGTTAGTACGTACACTATCCTGATGATACTAACTTCTAGTATACTAAGAGAAGTATGTGTGAGACATACTATCTGTGGAGGATTAGTTACTAGTTAGTACGTACACTATCCTGATGATACTAACTTCTTGTATACTAAGAGAAGTATGTACACTATCCTGATGATACTAACTTCTTGTATACTAAGAGAAGTATGTACACTATCCTGATGATACTAACTTCTAGTATACTAAGAGAAGTACGTACACTATCCTGATGATACTAACTTCTAGTATACTAAGAGAAGTACGTACACTATCCTGATGATACTAACTTCTTGTATACTAAGAGAAGTATGTACACTATCCTGATGATACTAACTTCTAGTATACTAAGAGAAGTATGTACACTATCCTGATGATACTAACTTCTAGTGCACTAAGAGAAGTATGTACACTATCCTGATGATACTAACCAGTGCACTGAGAGAAGTATGTACACTATCCTGATGATACTAACTTCTAGTATACTAAGAGAAGTATGTACACTATCCTGATGATACTAACTTCTTGTATACTAAGAGAAGTATGTACACTATCCTGATGATACTAACTTCTAGTATACTAAGAGAAGTATGTACACTATCCTGATGATACTAACTTCTAGTATACTAAGAGAAGTATGTACACTATCCTGATGATACTAACTTCTAGTATACTAAGAGAAGTATGTACACTATCCTGATGATACTAAATTCTTGTATACTAAGAGAAGTATGTACACTATCCTGATGATACTAACTTCTAGTATACTAAGAGAAGTATGTATACTATCCTGATGATACTAACTTCTAGTGCACTAAGAGAAGTATGTACACTATCCTGATGATACTAACTTCTAGTGCACTAAGAGAAGTATGTACACTATCCTGATGATACTAACTTCTAGTATACTAAGAGAAGTACGTACACTATCCTGATGATACTAACTTCTAGTATACTAAGAGAAGTATGTACACTATCCTGATGATACTAACTTCTAGTATACTAAGAGAAGTATGTACACTATCCTGATGATACTAACCAGTGCACTGAGAGAAGTATGTGGTTTGAGAAACAGCACATGTGTTGTTATCTTTCCGAACCAAACAATCCAGTTCATTCCTGATTTGAAACGAAGGTGTGTTTGTGTTTGTTCTGGTTCAGACTCGAACAATGTTTGTGTCTTTTCTTGTTTCTCAGAAAGAAAATCATTTTTTTCCTAACATTTCTACTAAAACTGTCTTCATTACTACATTGGCACGTTTTGTATAAAACTGTAGACTTTGTTCATATTATTATTTTATATTTCTCATGATTTACGATGGGCTGGACCAGCTGCTGTACAAGTCTTCTGCTGACATTCCTCAGAGCTGCTGTCACTCACTGTCGCTCACATTGTTTCTTGTGAAAACAAAGGTGTCATCAGGTGGTTCAAGGTCACGCTGACACTAAAATGTATATAACAAACATTCATTGATATGATAAACTTTCACTTCTCTCTCAATCACAGGTTTTATTCAAAACTTGAACTTCCTTCTTGACGACCTTGTGTTCCATCGAAGCAGTAAATGAACTGAATCCACATGTTGTTTATTTGTGTAGCTCCTCAGTGTGTAGTTTGCAGAGAAGTTGTCACTAATTAAATGTGAATCAAACACTTTTGGAAGACGCTGCGCAAAAGTTCCTTCGATCTGTTGCTGAACTTTCGTGATTTTCTGTTTTTTACTGATTTTCTCAGCAGGTTGTCAAATCCAGTCAGAAGATTCACAAACTGGCTGAAGTTTCCTGGTGAGTCTGTTTTGCTATCGTTTATTTGGGAGCAGTTGTTGATTTGTGCTTTTCGTGCGTTTCTTTTCTTTGTTCGCATTAAAGTCTGTTCGAATGTTTGACAGTTTTATACACGAATTCATGACTTGACTCCGGCTGTTCATCCTCTTCCTTTAGAGAACGACTTTGAATTATTTTAGTTTGACTTCTCAACATCTTCTTTTTTACATTATTATTATTATTATTATTATTATTATTATTATTATTATTATTATTATTTAATCGTTATTATTATTGTTATTATTATTATTATTATTTTTAATATTATAATCATTATTATTATTGTTATTATTATTATTATTTTAATCGTTATTATTATTATTATTGTTATTGTTATTAATATTATTTTTAATATTATAATCATTATTATTATTGTTATTATTATTTTAATCATTATTATTATCATCATCATCATCATTCTCCTCAGAGCTGCTCACGTTAATAATAATAATTATTATTATTGTTAATGATATTAATAATAATTATTATTATTGTTAATGATTGTTTCTCCTCAGAGCTGCTCACGTTAATAATAATAATAATAATTAATATTATTGTTAATGATTGTTTCTCCTCAGAGCTGCTCACGTTAATAATAATAATAATAATTAATATTACTGTTAATGATTGTATCTCCTCAGAGCTGCTCACGTTAATAATAATAATAATAATAAATATTATTGTTAATGATTGTTTCTCCTCAGAGCTGCTCACGTTAATAATAATAATAATAATTAATATTATTGTTAATGATTGTTTCTCCTCAGAGCTGCTCACGTTAATAATAATAATAATAATAATAAATATTATTGTTAATGATTGTTTCTCCTCAGAGCTGCTCACGTTAATAATAATAATAATAATTAATATTATTGTTAAAAGCGTCGCTACAGTGCAGCAAACACAAGGTTTCTCTTCATGAACACATGAGTCGAGCTTCGGATCCATGTGAAGTGATTTCTGTCTCCAGGTCTCAGGTTCAGACCAGCTCATGGATTTCCAATAGTCTCGTCCTAATGAATGTTTTCGCTCTTTTCCTGTCGATGACAGAACGATTCCTCGTAACTAAAAGCTGCGAGAGAATTAGCGAACACACAAACATCAGAGCTTTTAATTTTCATCCACGTTTGGACCAATGAGACGTCGGCGTCGACACAAACCAGATCCTCCTCCGACAGCTGCTTCGTCTGAGCGGCTCCTCTGTGTTTCCTCGGAGGTGACGAGTGACGTTGTGAAGGAGAAGGAAAATGTCTCTCATTAGCGAAGCACAACATGAGATTCTTGCTGATGAAGACGTTAAACACATCTTTATCTTGTCGAACACATGAATAATTCACACGTCTTCATTAACATAAGCGATTCTTCAACATGCTGACATGTGTGAACACATGAGTCTAGCACTGTAAGCTCACCACTAGTTAAGACATTCAACTGTTTATCTGTGTTCTCTAGTTGATACTTGTGTATATTTGTATATTTAAACACATAAACCTGTTATAACTGCTTTATATTTAGAAAATTAAAGGTTTAACTTTGACTGACATTCATTTTCATCCGTCTGAGAGTGAGTCCGGAAACAAAATGGTTCCCCTTTGGTAACGTTTTATTTTGTGTTCATTTGCACTTGTCCAGGTGGTCCATGGTTGAGGTGGTCCATGGTTGAGGTGGTCCATGGTTGAGGTGGTCCATGGTTCAGGTGGTCCATGGTTCAGGTGGTCCATGGTTCAGGTGGTCCATGGTTCAGGTGGTCCATGGTTCAGGTGGTCCATGGTTCAGGTGGTCCATGGTCCAGGTGGTCCATGGTTCAGGTGGTCCATGGTTCAGGTGGTCCATGGTTCAGGTGGTCCATGGTTCAGGTGGTCCATGGTTGAGGTGGTCCATGGTTCAGGTGGTCCATGGTCCAGGTGGTCCATGGTTCAGGTGGTCCATGGTTCAGGTGGTCCATGGTTCAGGTGGTCCATGGTTCAGGTGGTCCATGGTTGAGGTGGTCCATGGTTGAGGTGGTCCATGGTTCAGGTGGTCCATGGTTGAGGTGGTCCATAGTTGAGGTGGTCCATGGTTCAGGTGGTCCATGGTTCAGGTGGTCCATGGTTCAGGTGGTCCATGGTTGAGGTGGTCCATGGTTCAGGTGGTCCATGGTTCAGGTGGTCCATGGTTCAGGTGGTCCATGGTTCAGGTGGTCCATGGTTCAGGTGGTCCATGGTTCAGGTGGTTTTGTGAGACGTCCTAACAATCAGAGCAGAATCAAACACGCCAGATGAACAGGGACCCGGCGTCGGCTCGTCCTCGCCTCTGCCTGTCGCCTCTGTGACGTTGACAATCCCTCGTTTATGTTTGGATCCTCTAGACTTTCTGGAATAACTTCATTTATTTCTTGCTCTTTTTTCCTTTTTGTCCTTGTTCCTCTACTTTTGATGATTAACTTTTCTCTTCTTTGTTTCCTCTTTTAGGGGTGAGTGTGTGTCTGACCCTCACCCTGTGCTGGATTTGTTTGTTTGGACCATTGATATATTGGACAAGGACTGAGAGAAATGACTCTAATATTGTTTGTCGCCATCTTGTGGTTCCTTTTAATATCACTTCAACTGCATTTGATCGTTTGACCTCCTGTTTCCTGTATTGTCTTCGGCTCCGGGGCCTCCTTGTGAACCTTTAATGACAACAAACAATCAAATATGATAAATAAACCGTGACATTAAATACTATTAATGATATGATTCTAATCAGCCATCAACTGTTTTTGCATCACAGCATCAAAGGGAATTGTATCATGTAATGCAAGGGAAACCCTGGAAAGCTTGCCAGGATTCCAGGTCCATGTATTTAATAGTTGTGTATTTTCCACTAGTGATTGTGGTAAAAGGTGTAAAAAGATTCAGAAGAAAGTTTTAAAAAACAAAAAAGGAGAAATCAACAACAAATCAATAGAGAACAAAATAAAACATTTTAAATGTATATAGAAGTCATGGGTGTGTATGAGAGGAAAATAATGAAAAGAGATAATAATCCAATGAAAGAGAAACTGAATGTTGATTCAACAGGTGATATTTATTTATAGTTTTATTTAAGTAGTGAGGGATGAAAATAATTGAACTACATGAAGATGAGGAAGTATTGAAGCCTCTGTAAGCAAAGTAAATTGTAAGTGTGTAAGTGTGTAAGTGTGTAAGTGTGTAAGTGTGTAAATGTGTAAGTGTGTAAATGTGTAAGTGTGTAAGTGTGTAAGTGTGTAAGTGTGTAAATGTGTAAGTGTGTACGTGTGTAAGTGTGTAAGTGTGTATGTGTGTACGTGTGTAAGTGTGTACGTGTGTAAGTGTGTAAGTGTGTAAGTGTGTACGTGTGTACGTGTGTACGAGTGTAAGTGTGTACGAGTGTAAGTGTGTAAGTGTGTATGTGTGTAAGTGTGTAAGTGTGTACGTGTGTAAGTGTGTACGAGTGTAAGTGTGTACGAGTGTAAGTGTGTAAGTGTGTATGTGTGTAAGTGTGTAAGTGTGTACGTGTGTAAGTGTGTAAGTGTGTAAGTGTGTAAATGTGTAAGTGTGTAAGTGTGTAAGTGTGTAAATGTGTAAGTGTGTACGAGTGTAAGTGTGTACGAGTGTACGTGTGTAAGTGTGTACGTGTGTAAGTGTGTAAGTGTGTACGTGTGTACGTGTGTAAGTGTGTAAGTGTGTACGAGTGTAAGTGTGTAAGTGTGTACATGTGTAAGTGTGTAAGTGTGTACGTGTGTAAGTGTGTACGAGTATAAGTGTGTAAGTGTGTACGTGTGTAAGTTTGTACGAGTGTAAGTGTGTACAAGTATAAGTGTGTATGTGTGTACGTGTGTACGAGTATAAGTGTGTACGTGTGTAAGTGTGTACGAGTGTAAGTGTGTAAGTGTGTAAGTGTGTAAGTGTGTACGAGTGTAAGTGTGTACGAGTGTAAGTGTGTAAGTGTGTACGAAGTGTGTAATTGTAAGGAGAGCTGGTGATTACGTCTTCAAAAGAGTCTGATGTCACTGAAGTTTATTCTTCATCTGTCATAAAGTCAAAGTGTGTTATTGTCAGTCGCGGTTCAAACACTGGATACCGAGTGAGTTTGTGTCTCTCCTGCAGGAACTTCATATATTGTGCGTTCGCAGTGATGGTCTGGATTCCAACAAGTCACCTTAAATCAGCGACGGCACCTGAGAGTGTCGTTTGCAACTTGATGTCATTTAAAGTGTTGCTGGTTCCAAGTATTGGGATATTGAGTGGGGACCGAGCTCACCAGCGGTATCACATAAACGCCACGTTTTATCACCAAGTCTAATCATTCGCCGTCCGCCCAGGGTTCGCTCGGCTCTATAAATGACTCACACGTGCCCCATTTTCATAAGCAGCTGCCTGTGTTTGCCTTTTCCAGGCCGGCTCGGAACAGAACCCGCGGCTGACGCTGATGCCAGAGTCTTGGCTTATTGATTTGTTTTGTCGCAGTCTGGACGATCGCATCTGACAGTTATGTATTAAAGTCGCCGTCCACAATTATCCAGCCAGACTTGTTTCAATGGGATCAGATCTTATGAGCTTCTGAACGTGACTCTAATTGTCGCCGGTGTCTGAGCTCAGGCCACAGCAGCTTTAATAACAGTCACTTTATTGAAGCGTCTCAGCAGCGTCGCCTCATCCGTCGATAACAGAAGAAAATAATAGAAGCTCAAATGCATCTGCAGACCAGGACTTGTTTACGAGCATTAAAACATTGTCGGGAGGAAACAGAAAGTAAATATATATGAACTGCAAATAAATGAACATGAAGATCAAATAATGTGCTTTTTACTACTTATGATCACAAAACACATATGTTAGGTAGAACTTTATTGATCTCAGGAGGTCTCCTTCAGGAAATAGTTTTTTTCCAATTAGCCACAGCAATACAGCAATTAATCATAAAATAAATACAAATAAAATATGTGTTTAAACACATGTTTGAACTTAATATTTGACAGATCTATGACCAGCTTTTTCACGCCTCAATAGAAAAGATTTCACTCGTTATTTACTCTTTTCTTTTCTGCGGAATAATTGTCTTTTTAACTATTTTAATGTTTGGTTTTTGTATCGAAAAATTAAATCAATGAACGAACATTGAAAAAAAGAACTCATGACTTAAAAATGTTTGTTTTAAATAGTGAATAAAAGTGTGATATAGTTAGTGAATCATGTTGTCAAACAGGAATTTCTCCACCATGTGATCTCGTGATGTTCTAACGAAGCATCATTTCTAAACCGGTGGCGCCACCTACTGGCCTCTGAACAACATGGCACTGCTTCATGAAGCTCCGTCACTAGTTTTTCCTTCTGCAGTTTTCCGGTGAAAACACTTTTCCTCCGCGGCTCATTAAAAGAGTTTCAATTGTAAGATCAACACATCTTTGCTGAATCAGCGAAACAAACATCTTTGAACATCTTCACCTCGCAGGAGCTCAGAGGTTCAATTCCCACCGGAGCAACGTTCCACTTCTGGAGCTGAGAACCAAACTCAGTTTGTTTGTTTGTGTGGAGGTAAATCAGTTTTTTGGTTTGTTTTTTAAAAATCATTTGAATCGTTGAATTCAATACGTTCTAAATTGAAATGTCAATTATTTTTTATTGAATATTTAAATACAATCATTTGTTTATTAAATGTTTGATTTTTTTTTTTTGTGAAATGACTAAATATAAAATCCAATATTTATCAAACAAATGAGTCTGATGTTCTAATTCCAATAATTAAAAAAACAAATATTATATATATTATATTAAATTCCAACAGAGCTACTTCTACTTCTATGTCGTCACATGATCTTCTGAGCCTTTCATGATTGGCTGAAGGTCGGATGGAAGTAGCTCAGGACGTTCTGGTGATTATTGGAATTAGAATAAAATAAATAAAAACAAAACAAAATAAATCTTTTTATATATATATATTTAGATTGAATTATTAAAAAAAAAAAGAAGTTAATAAATTATTGTATTAAAATATCCAATAAATATTTGATTCTTCAAAATATAAATAATAATAATTCAATAAAAAAAAAACTCCAAGTTTCAACATTTTAAATTCAATCATTTCATATTCTGATGACAAATATAATAAAGAAAATAAACTATAGCAAGAAACTATTTAAGACAGTGAGTCACAACATGCAGGATCTAAGAGACTGGAATCATGAAACTTAATTTAGAACAGCACAGGTAAGAACATATGAGGTGTGAAGTAGGAGGAGCCTAGAAGAGCCTCCTCATGTCTCCTCGAGTCCCTCAACGTTTGGATCTCTATCCTGGTCCCAGTAACCAGAAACCAGGTTATCTATCTATCTATCCTGGTCCAAGTAACCAGAAACCAGGTTATCTATCTATCTATCCTGGTCCCAGTAACCAGAAACCAGGTTATCTATCTATCTATCCTGGTCCCAGTAACCAGAAACCAGGTTATCTATCTATCTATCCTGGTCCCAGTAACCAGAAACCAGGTTATCTATCTATCTATCCTAGTCCCAGTAACCAGAAACCAGGTTATCTATCTATCTATCTATCTATCCTGGTCCAAGTAACCAGAAACCAGGTTATCTATCTATCTATCCTGGTCCCAGTAACCAGAAACCAGGTTATCTATCTATCTATCCTGGTCCCAGTAACCAGAAACCAGGTTATCTATCTATCTATCCTGGTCCCAGTAACCAGAAACCAGGTTATCTATCTATCTATCCTGGTCCCAGTAACCAGAAACCAGGTTATCTATCTATCTATCCTAGTCCCAGTAACCAGAAACCAGGTTATCTATCTATCTATCTATCTATCCTAGTCCCAGTAACCAGAAACCAGGTTATCTATCTATCTATCCTGGTCCCAGTAACCAGAAACCAGGTTATCTATCTATCTATCCTGGTCCCAGTAACCAGAAACCAGGTTATCTATCTATCTATCCTGGTCCCAGTAACCAGAAACCAGGTTATCTATCTATCTATCTATCCTGGTCCCAGTAACCAGTAACCAGGTTATCTATCTATCTATCCTGGTCCCAGTAACCAGAAACAAGGTTATCTATCTATCTATCCTGGTCCCAGTAACCAGAAACCAGGTTATCTATCTATCTATCCTGGTCCCAGTAACCAGTAACCAGGTTATCTATCTATCTATCCTGGTCCCAGTAACCAGAAACCAGGTTATCTATCTATCTATCCTGGTCCCAGTAACCAGAAACCAGGTTATCTATCTATCTATCCTGGTCCCAGTTACCAGAAACCAGGTTATCTATCTATCTATCCTGGTCCCAGTAACCAGTAACCAGGTTATCTATCTATCTATCCTGGTCCCAGTAACCAGAAACCAGGTTATCTATCTATCTATCCTGGTCCCAGTAACCAGAAACCAGGTTATCTATCTATCTATCCTGGTCCTAGTAACCAGAAACCAGGTTATCTATCTATCTATCCTGGTCCCAGTAACCAGAAACCAGGTTATCTATCTATCTATCCTGGTCCCAGTAACCAGAAACCAGGTTATCTATCTATCTATCCTGGTCCCAGTAACCAGTAACCAGGTTATCTATCTATCTATCCTGGTCCCAGTAACCAGAAACCAGGTTATCTATCTATCTATCCTGGTCCCAGTAACCAGAAACCAGGTTATCTATCTATCTATCCTGGTCCCAGTAACCAGTAACCAGGTTATCTATCTATCTATCTATCCTGGTCCCAGTAACCAGTAACCAGGTTATCTATCTATCTATCCTGGTCCCAGTAACCAGTAACCAGGTTATCTATCTATCTATCCTGGTCCCAGTAACCAGTAACCAGGTTATCTATCTATCTATCCTGGTCCCAGTAACCAGAAACCAGGTTATCTATCTATCTATCCTGGTCCCAGTAACCAGAAACCAGGTTATCTATCTATCTATCCTGGTCCCAGTAACCAGAAACCAGGTTATCAATCTATCTATCCTGGTCCCAGTAACCAGAAACCAGGTTATCTATCTATCTATCCTGGTCCCAGTAACCAGAAACCAGGTTATCTATCTATCTATCCTGGTCCCAGTAACCAGAAACCAGGTTATCTATCTATCTATCCTGGTCCCAGTAACCAGAAACCAGGTTATCTATCTATCTATCCTGGTCCCAGTAACCAGTAACCAGGTTATCTATCTATCCTGGTCCCAGTAACCAGTAACCAGGTTATCTATCTATCTATCTATCCTGGTCCCAGTAACCAGTAACCAGGTTATCTATCTATCCTGGTCCCAGTAACCAGGTTATCTATCTATCCTGGTCCCAGTAACCAGAAACCAGGTTATCTATCTATCCTGGTCCCAGTAACCAGTAACCAGGTTATCTATCTATCTATCTATCTATCCTGGTCCCAGTAACCAGAAATCAGGTTATCTATCTATCTATCCTGGTCCCAGTAACCAGAAACCAGGTTATCTATCTATCTATCCTGGTCCCAGTAACCAGAAACCAGGTTATCTATCTATCTATCCTGGTCCCAGTAACCAGAAACCAGGTTATCTATCTATCTATCCTGGTCCCAGTAACCAGTAACCAGGTTATCTATCTATCCTGGTCCCAGTAACCAGTAACCAGGTTATCTATCTATCTATCTATCCTGGTCCCATTAACCAGTAACCAGGTTATCTATCTATCCTGGTCCCAGTAACCAGTAACCAGGTTATCTATCTATCTATCTATCCTGGTCCCAGTAACCAGTAACCAGGTTATCTATCTATCCTGGTCCCAGTAACCAGTAACCAGGTTATCTATCTATCTATCTATCTATCTATCTATCTATCTATCTATCTATCTATCTATCTATCTATCCTGGTCCCAGTAACCAGAAACCAGGTTATCTATCTATCTATCCTGGTCCCAGTAACCAGAAACCAGGTTATCTATCTATCTATCCTGGTCCCAGTAACCAGTAACCAGGTTATCTATCTATCCTGGTCCCAGTAACCAGTAACCAGGTTATCTATCTATCTATCTATCCTGGTCCCAGTAACCAGTAACCAGGTTATCTATCTATCCTGGTCCCAGTAACCAGTAACCAGGTTATCTATCTATCTATCTATCCTGGTCCCAGTAACCAGTAACCAGGTTATCTATCTATCCTGGTCCCAGTAACCAGTAACCAGGTTATCTATCTATCTATCTATCTATCCTGGTCCCAGTAACCAGAAACCAGGTTATCTATCTATCTATCCTGGTCCCAGTAACCAGAAACCAGGTTATCTATCTATCTATCCTGGTCCCAGTAACCAGAAACCAGGTTATCTATCTATCTATCCTGGTCCCAGTAACCAGAAACCAAGACATTATAGTTGAATTTATTTCTTTGCTTTAACATCACAGCATCTCCTGCAGCTTCAGTCCTTCATAGATCCAAGTTTTCTGCAACATTTCTTCACATGATTTTAATGGTCGACAGGTTTGAGCAACATGATGGTTTCACAAATCTCTCATTAGCTTCATTATTCCAGAAGAACTGAAGGTCACAAAGACTGTGTAGATCTTGAGTTCCTGGAGAAGAAGTGAGTCTTGTTTGCTCCGGTGACAGATGGAAGTGGAGCTCAGGGACGAGCCCCCGTGGACCATGATGTTTGCTGATGACATATTGATCTGTGCTCAGGAGGAGCAGAATAAAGTGTCAACACCAGCTCAGGAGCAGAAGAAGCTCTGGACACCTTCAAGAACAGCTGAGACGAGAAGACAACACGAGACATGCTTTGATGTTTGAGCACGTTATGAACGTACGGCAACATCATGAAGCTCCAGCCGTGATGAAGAAGAAAAACAATCGTATGAAGAGTACGAAGAAGGAAGTGATTGTGTGTGGAAACATCTCTTATAGGTTTAAAACATCTTATTTTCATGTCATTCCTCTGAGAACATCCATGGCAGTGGTCAGTTGTCAGTCTGTGGTCATGCCAGGTGTCACTAGAGGGCATCGTTAGACCACCAGAGGGAAGACCTGCAGCTCAGGATCATCTGTGTCCAGGAAACCTTCACAACGTGAGGCTCATATATGTTGCTTATGAGATTCATAGCTGGACCCCCGGGGTCAGGAGGTCGCAGGTCGCATGTGGCGAGAGGTTCTGTCCAGACGTGTGATGAACTCACACCTGTGGACACCTGTGGACACCTGTGGACACTTGTGGACACCTGTGGACACCTGTGGACACCTGTGGACACCTGTGCACACCTGTGCACACCTGTGGACACCTGTGCACACCTGTGCACACCTGTGGACACCTGTGGACACCTGTGCACACCTGTGGACACCTGTGGACACCTGTGCACACCTGTGGACACCTGTGCACACCTGTGGACACCTGTGGACACCTGTGCACACCTGTGGACACCTGTGGACACCTGTGGACACCTGTGCACACCTGTGGACACCTGTGCACACCTGTGGACACCTGTGCACACCTGTGCACACCTGTGGACACCTGTGCACACCTGTGGACACCTGTGGACACCTGTGCACACCTGTGCACACCTGTGGACACCTGTGCACACCTGTGGACACCTGTGGACACCTGTGGACACCTGTGCACACCTGTGGACACCTGTGGACACCTGTGCACACCTGTGGACACCTGTGGACACCTGTGCACACCTGTGCACACCTGTGGACACCTGTGGACACCTGTGCACACCTGTGCACACCTGTGGACACCTGTGCACACCTGTGGACACCTGTGCACACCTGTGGACACCTGTGGACACCTGTGGACACCTGTGGACACCTGTGGACACCTGTGCATACCTGTGGACACCTGTGCACACCTGTGCACACGCACAGGACGTGCTGCCGAAGCCGCTCGTCACACTTAGAAGCAGCAAAGTGCTTCACGACGAGGACCAACCCGAGCAGAGGTCAAGATCGCAGGTCGCCGGAGCTCGACACACGTAATGGGTGAAGATCCTCAGGCTGGATCCGAGGGGTCGAGGGTCAAGGGTTGCGTTCGCTGCTGCTGCTGATTGAAAGTCGAGTGTCTTTCAGTCGAGATCAGAGTCGAGACCTCGTGGGAGTGAAGCAGAAGTTGTTGTGCGTCGGTGAGCGACACAGTCTCGTGAGATGTTGATCCACGAGGTCTTCTCCAGTGATGAAGGTCAAAGTGTGAGAACATGTTCCTTCATAAACGGTTTCTCAAGGATAAGAAGTTGTTCATTCAAGGCCAGGACGTGGACAACATGTTTTTATGAGACGCAGGTTCAGGTTCAGGTTCACTGAAGAGTCGTTTTATTCAACTTCTGTTCCAGGTTTGATTCATGACTGAACGACACAAACAACATCCTGGCATCGGTTCATGGGTTCATGGGTTCATGGGTTCATGGGTTCAGTTCTCCAGCTTCTGTGAGAAGATAAACAATGTTCGTGTCCATCTTGAAGATCACCTGGTTTTATGGATAAACATCTAAAGATCAAGACATGTGTGTTTCTTTCTTCACAAGATAAACTACATTTAAAGTAGTTTTAATTCTTATCATTTCAGTAAATCTGTCTCTTAACCGAGAATGTTTTCATCAGATCATCCGATCCATCGATCAGAAGAAGCAGCTGTTGCTCCTGCTGTCACTCGCTGTGTGTTGTGCAGGCGAGTTCCAGACTGAGTTCAGTCATTTTTCAAACGCTAAACAAGGATCCCAATAGCATAAATAAATACATGTTAATTAAAAAGCAGTATCTATTATTTTATGTGGAAACATATGAAGATATTAATGAACAGTTATGAGATCAATACTTATTGATCCAAAGCATATCTCAGACTTCAGAAGGTCACAGGTTCAAATCCAGCTCAACATTCATGGTTTTATTCACAAACATACAGTTCATTTCTTTAAAATTAACAAAATATATTTGTTTGAATAAGGTTTATTTTTAGGTTCTGGATTTATTCCTTTTTTTCTGCCCTTCCCAGCCACCGTAGAAGAGTAGAGCGCGTTTGTAAATGAGAAGATAATTAATTAATTAATATTTATAGATAATAACGTCAATAAAACATGATTCAACATAAGATCAGGATCTATTTTCTTAAATCATCTTCAAAATAAAACATTAAATACGTCATTATGATTTCAACAGGGATGATGACGTCATCGTTTGATTGACAAGCCTTTGGCCTCACGTGCACGCTGTGCCGAGAATAGCGCATGACAGGCGCGCGCACGCGCGCACACACGTGAACACACGAGCAGCGTCTTCAGTGAACTTTGACCTCCGAGCTTCCGAAATAGACGAACGACCTCGTGCGGTTGTTGACGCACACGCACACGCACACACGCACACACACGCCTCTACAGCGTGAAAATGTGACGTTTTGTGTACGTTCCCCTCACGTGACGTCACACTCGTGGACTGACGCAAGACTCACCTGTTGCTGCTGAGACGTCACAGAAGCAACAGGTGAGAAGCGCGTGTCAGTGTCGAACAAACATACACACGCACACACACACACATTCACTTTGACAAGTGAGTCAAGCATGTGGTGCGTGTGCGTGTGCGTGTGTGTAGGTTGTGACTTACTTTAAATCAGGCTCAACCGAAAAACTTCTGATGATTTAAGTCAATATTAAAGTTAGTTGAGGATCTAGTTTGAAGTTAATAATGAGGTGAAAACTGATAAATACAAACGTGAAAAACATGTTTGAATTAATTAAGTTTATTTTCCATGATTTAAATCATGTACATTTATATTGTTTAACATTATGACATGATCTATTTGCTCATTTTTACCTTCTGGAAGAATCACTTTTCACCACTTTTATTACCATTATTATTTGTATTATTATTATTATTATTATTTTACATTATTATTAGTAGTATAAGTATTAGTAGAAGTTTAAATATTTACAGAAGCAGAAATAATTTAAACTGTTTTAACACAAAAATAAATAAATGCAGATTTTTTGTAGATCTGTTTGTTAAACTGTAATAAATGTCAATATAGTTTTTTTATTATCATTGAAAGAGTAAAAGTACTACTGAGTATTTCTAGTTCCTGTTCTATTAACTGAGTGTGTGTTTGTTTTGATGTTCATTGAAATGTGAAGTTTTGTTCATATTTGTTTGATTCACTGAACGGATCATTTCAAGATACGTTTGTCGTTTTAATGGTTTGTTCACAGTTTGATTTTAATGCTTGAGATTTTGGCTCAAATCTGTTCGATCAATACGATCTTTGTTTTTCTACAAGTGTCACTTTTTCTTTCCAAGTAAATCTTTAGGTGAACATGTTTAAAAACTCTTCACAGTATTACTGACATATTTCTTCTCCATGTATTGAATATGTTACTTTCCAAGTTTACTTTTCTAACAAGTTTTTCTTTTTCTTTTCAGTCTTTCATTTTTCTTTGTCGAGTCTTTTCATCTTCAACACGTTTTACTACATTTTCAACTGATTTATGTTCTTTGTTGATACTAGTTTGAACCAGATGATGTTTTTTTTAATCACTTTATTCCAAAAAACTTAAAAATCCATGAAACAAAATCGAATGTGTTTGAAGAGATTAAAACATGATTTGATTCCCAGTTTGATTGAGTTTTGTGTAGTTTTTATTGTGGTTTGAGTTTCCAACTCTGTGTGTTTATTAAAAAGATTGTGTTTTTATCTCCTGGTTTGTGTTCCTGTTGTCGTCACAAGTGTGCGATCAGAGTGAGATTGTGATGTTGTGTAGTTCATACGTGAGGACGTCAGACGAGAAGATCATGAAGATCATGAAGATCATGAAGATCATGAAGATCATGAAGATCATGAAGATCATGAAGATCATGAAGATCATGAAGATGTTTGTGGAGAATAACTTCAGACCAGAGATGAAGATGGTGTGTCTGACGTGAAGAGATTCTTCGACACGCGTTCGTCCGGCGGTTGCTGCTCGTCTTCTGCTTGTAAACGTCGGCGTGAGAGTGAGACGAGTCTCCACATGTGTCTCCACATGTCAGGCATGTTGTCTCCACAGATGAGGCGTGTGTCTCCACCTCTTCACAGATAATGACGCGTCTGACGAGTCAAACCTTAGAACCAGAACGATGGTCTCGCCTTGTTGTCGAGAGATTCCATGAGTGCAGACCTGCTCAGACTGTCGGCTCTGATCCAGTCCTAGTCCCGAGGTTCAGCAGTGTCAGGTCTGAAGAGCGCCACCTGCTGAAACATGCTGCACCTGCAGGTGTGTCCAACAAACGGATAATAGATCACGAGTGGAAACAGATGGTCATGGTCTTCAAATCATAAACTTTTAGAAAAACACACACATCTTTAAACACATTTTTGTTTTCTCTGCTCCTCGTTTATTTCTCACTAATTGATATTTTTCCTGCCAGTGACGTGAAGCTGCCGTCGACCAATCAGGCGTGAGTGTTTGGGTCATGTGATCCAAGACTGTGGCGTCGATAAAGTTTGACGACTCACAGGTTTTAATGACGGATCGTTAGAGACGAGAACAACAATTGTGTTCACACACGTGTTAGTACTTGAACAGGCTTGTAAATGTTGGATCCATATAATAAAACTGCAGCTTTAGAAGTGAAATACTTCAGATACTTTTGAACGACGTGTATCAGTTCAATCTGATCCAGGTGTGGAACCAGAATGAATTCATCTTCTGTGGAACACTTGGAACACTGCATTAGAGTCAGACACAAAGATGAATCTGTTGTGTTACACAGTTGAACAACAACAACACATGGTTGTGTGTCGACTGCTGTGAGAGTAAAGAAATATCAGATTCAACTGAGAAGATCCTCAGGAGGTCACATGGTTCACGTGGTTCAAACTAGAGGTCCTGAAACTTGGAGAAGTGTCCAGAATCACCAGATGAACAAGTGTGTTTGTGTCTTGATGGACGTCTCTGTGCTCACAGTGAAGTAGAGTTTGATTCTCCATCGATGGTGACAGAATGTTTATCTGCTGTCAGGTCTGAGCGGCTCCTCGTTATCCTGCAGGAAGCTGCGTAAGAGTCTTAGCGTGCGGGGGGGAGCCTCTTAATCTGGGGTACGTTTGAGCCTCACTGAGACTCTGTAGCTTCACTTCAACATCAAGTACTTTTGTTTCATAATGTCTTGAACATGTTCTTCAGGAGCAAAGGTTCAAAAATCATGTGTTTAATGTGTTCCTTTAGGAGTAAGTTCTGGGTTCGTTGTTCTGGTCGAATATTGAGTTTAGTTTCGTCAAATACTTGATGAATTACAGTAACATCTTCATATTGTTGTTTTCATACTTGACTTTACGAGCAGCTCATGTTGATTTTCTAAAGACAAAAGAAGGCTAAATGGATATAAATGACTTTATGAACCGACTATTTGATATCAATCTTTAATCTTATTTTGAAATGAATGAAACTTAAATTGAAGTTTGTATTGAATTTTTTTAGATGAGATTAAAATAATGAAATAAGAGTTAATTCGAGGTCATAATTCATCTATTTTCTATACCGATATTGTGGTGTAACTTAACTTAATAATGTTGTCTGTGACTGAAGCCAGAGGCTGAAGGGGCTCGTTCTGGGGTCTCTTGATAATCTGGATCAATGGTTCCACAAACATAAGCTTTGCTTCGCTTTAATCCAGCAGATTCTTCTGAGTAGATCAGTGAACCATTGATTTTTACTCATTGATTTGCTGACACACAATCCTCACAACGCTGCTGCTCATCCCAGCTACACAGGGTCGGACGCTCTGGATGCTCTCAGTCCAATACTTTTAACTTAAAGTGAAAATATATATTTTTTCCAAATGGGTTTGAATTCTATTCAGAGCAAAAACACATAAACACATCAAGATAATGATGATAATAGTTGAGGATGAACTTGTTGAAGCAGAAAACAATCTTCACTAATAAAATAAAACACGAGGATCTTTCAGAGACAATGTTCAGTCTCGACTCACCTGAGCTCATGTTTCATTCATCCGTTCATCTTCCAACACTTATCTGGAGGTCACAGGTCAACGAGGGCTGGAGTCGGTCCAGAGAGGACGGGAATGATCTTCTTGACTTGAAGACACGAACGAGACTATCGAGAGCAGGACCCGGAACAAGAGTCTGAGACTCAGAAAGTAGTTCATACACGACATCTTGCTTTGGGTGAAGAACATCAGCAACATATCGGGCTAAACTTTGAAGACTTTCTTCGCTGACCTTTGACCTCTGTGAGTGAAGTGTCCCGACCTTTGTGTCATCGTGTCATTGACGAAACTCGTCTCAGCCCTGCTCGCCTCGACTCTTCCCTCTATCATTTTTTAAATAAGAAAACAGATTGTAGTGGAAAAGAACAGAATAATTAAACTCAAGATTTGAACTAAGTATAATTGACCTTTTGTTAAATGTATCTAATAAATTGGAACTCGTGTCAGTCACTGGTTCGTCTCCCAACACAAGAAACCGTGAGAAAAAGTCCAATATGACTATTGTCTGTGGACGAGGTCCAGCTAAGACCTAGAGAAGATCAAGTCCATCACGCTTGGACACATGTTTGTTGGAGCAGATCTCCTGATGGATCACGCGATGGATCTCTGCACCTCCGTCCAGGGCTTCCATCACACGTCACCTTCCGACGGAGCTAATTCAAATTAATTGATAAAATTAGAGTAGATGAGAGATTCTAATGCGATAAACAACGGCAGGTGGCCCCGGAGTGTTGTTTCCCAAGCTCCCCCCTGCCGTGTCCATTATCTGCTGCAGCATCCGAGCAGCACCAGGACGCGCCGGGATCCTCTTCCTGAAACATTTAATGACCCCCGGTTCTGCTTTAATTGGAGGCTCGGGGGGGGAAAGTGGGCGAGTGCTGATGCCTGTAGTTTCTGCTGGAATTTATTGTGTCGATTTGGGAATGCTTGTGAAATATCTGCCGGAGTCATTCACACATGGAGCACAGTTAACACGCTGGTCTAAAATAGAGAGGTCACTGTCTCTGAGTGACGTGTCACCGGTGTGTCCTCGACGTATAAACACGGCCTCCTGGAACATAAATCATTTGAAATATATCGATAATAGTATGAAATGTTGAATTCATTCAATATTCTGATGAAACACTTCCATAACTTTCCCTCATCCAGGGTCTCTGTCCTTGAAATCCAGAACATGTTTGAGTTCTAGTCATGTTGTCTGGGTCTCTGCTCAGCGCTGCTGGTTCCTAACAACCGAGGTCAAAGGTCAGGACCGCTGCAGCCGACAACTGCTGACTGAAGTCAAACTCAGGACGGGGGGTACGAATAACTGCTCATGCAGGCTGTGGTGGAGGTTCAGCCACCTATGATGGCGCCGTCACCCTAGAGCGAATGAAAGGAAACATTCCTGCTGAAGCGAGAGCAACATGGTTCGCTGCCACTTGAAGAGGTTCTTCACAGCGTTCTTCACAACAGTCACCGTCCAAACACTCTCTTCTGTTCACGTCGAGATCCAAGAAAGACACGAGCGACACGTCCTGGTCTCTCCTCCATGCTGCCCCCCCGCTGACCTGTGGTCGTGTTGGTCCTGCACTTGTTACACAGGTATGTGGAGAGTCTGTCCATAGAGATAAGAAACCCTCCATGACGTGGATCTGAGTGTGGATCAGCTGCTACAAGTGCTTGAAACACGACTGCAGGGAAAGTGAATCAAATCAAATCTGATCTGGTTCATTCCTGCTGACAAACCTGATCCTGGATCTGATCCTGTCGAACATGACGATCGTAATAGACGATTATGACGGACTGATTATGTGTTTGTACAGAAGTGAAGTTATCTTAAGGTTTGAAGCATAAGCACCTTTGTGTTGGATCGTGGTGGTTCTGGTGTTGAACTGAGGTTTCATGAAACAGTTGATGAGGTTTCATGAAACGGTTGATGAGGTTTATATGAAACAGTTGATGAGGTTTTAATGACACAGTTGATGAAGTTTCATGAAACAGTTGATAAAGTTTAATGAAACAGTTGATGAAGTTTCATGAAACAGTTGATGAGGTTTATATGAAACAGTTGATGAGGTTTTAATGAGACAGTTGATGAAGTTTCATGAAACAGTTGATGAAGTTTTATAAAACGGTTGATGAGGTTTCATGATACAGTTGATGAGGTTTTAATGAAACAGTTTATGAGGTTTCATGAAACAGTTGATGAGGTTTCATTAAACACTTGATGAGGTTTCATGAAACAGTTGATGAGGTATCATGATACAGTTGTATCAGTTCCATGATATAGTTGATGAGGTTTCATGATATAGTTGATAAAGTTTTAATGAAACGGTTTATGTAGTTTCATGATACAGTTGATGAGGTTTCATGATACAGTTGATGAGGTTTCATGAAACAGTTGATGAGGTTTTAATTAAACAGTTGATGAGGTTTCATGATACAGTTGATGAGGTTTTAATGAAACAGTTGATGAGGTTTCATGAAACAGTTGATGAGTGTTCATGATAAAGTTGATGAAGTTTCATGAAACAGTTGATGAGGTTTTAATTAATCAGTTGATGAGGTTTCATGATACAGTTGATGACGTTTTAATGAAACAATTGATGAGGTTTCATGAAACAGTTGATGAGGTTTCATGAAACAGTTGATGAGGTTTTAGTTAAACAGTTGATGAGGTTTCATGATCCAGTTGATGAGGTTTTAATGAAACAGTTGATAAGGTTTCATGAAACAGTTGATGAAGTTTCATGATACAGTTGATGATGTGTCTATCTGGTGTATCATGAAACCTCATCGACCCATCACGACTGAGTCGTAAGATAAACTCATTAATGGTAAGATTAACGGTTCGTTCACTGATCAGCAACAATGACTATGTATAAGGTATTGATGGGTCAAGCTTGTCACCTCAGGCTGAAGCCACACGATGAAATCTTCTGCTAAACGACAGTAATGGATGCTTCCTCTTGTAGCTCCGAGTGACACTGGAGTTCTGCTCCATGTTTGCCTGCATCAACATGATCTCAGGGTCATTGTGTTTATCATCAAACCAGAATAAATG
Source organism: Callionymus lyra (assembly GCF_982586985.1). Taxonomy (NCBI): domain Eukaryota; kingdom Metazoa; phylum Chordata; class Actinopteri; order Syngnathiformes; family Callionymidae; genus Callionymus; species Callionymus lyra. The sequence goes on from NC_141836.1 coordinate 2,012,096, forward strand.
CTGATCATGCGTGAGGATCTTCAGTTCTTGTTCAAGCTTGTTTGCATCAAACTCTCAATGAAGCTCCTCTTTTAAAGCATGTTTTCTTCTTCAGTACAAAGCTCTGCAGCACCAGCTGACCAGAACCTGCTTTTACTGACCGTCAGTCAAACCATCACAGATCTTCTCTCCACAACTCTGAACGTCCTTCACTGGAATTCCATTCATATGTTAATGAGGCAGATTCCCATGATGTATCAGATATTACCCATCAACCCCCTCTTTGCCCTGGTTTTCTTTTCTCTCTTTCTGACCCGATCATGAAACACGTCGTCATTGTGGTGAAGATGCTGCTCATGAGTGAACCTGGTGAGGAGCAGAGTCTTAACAACTGACCAAAGTTAAATCCTAGTTTAGTTACTGAACCATTGATGTCCTACTTTAATGATATATATTTATTATTAATTCAGGTCAAAGTTCTTCTCACTGCTTCTCTGGTGGTGCTTTTCCAGCCCCTGCTCCAGTCCTACTTGACTGTTGTGTTTCCACTGGCCCTGATCTTCGTGGTGTGTGGTCGTCATGACACTGGTCCTCTGAACTCTGAGGCCACAGTAGACTTGTCGGACACAAGAAGGTCTGGAGCCCGTAACAACTTTTCAAACTGACAGACCACACAATTCCTCGCAGGGTGTTTAGAAAAGTTGGTTCTTGTGTTGAGACTCACGCCGGAAATAGATTCTGTTTTAGTACCGGCTCAACTGGCTTGGGTGTAGAGTAGAGTTCATAAGACAAGGGTAGAGTAGAATAGAATAGAGTAGAGAAGGGTAGGGCAGAGTAAATATAAGTAGAGTAGAGTTAATTAGAGTATAGTAAAGAAGGGTAGAGTACATACAAGTAGAGTAGAGTTCATTAGAGTAGAGTAAAGATATACATGGATGCTGTGTTTAAATTCTACAAAGTACTTTAGTTTTCTTAACGATGTCTATTTTATTGAAGGTGTTTCTTTCCGACTGAGTTTATTTCTCTCGTCCTATCATGTCTTTGTTGAGAATCATCTGGAATCGAACAGGTTGTCTCTCACGTCTGCTCTAGGAAATCTTGGGGTTCTTCTTCCAGAGTGCATCCTAAAGCTCACTTCCTCTGAACAGTTGTTGAGTCGGGTCCAGCTGGAAGACGACCCTCGAGCAGAACCAGGACCATGTTGGAACATTTCTCCTCTGGCCTGTTGAGCGACGAGCTGAGCCAAGACGGAACAAAAGCAGGGAATCCTTGAGGAATACGAACAAGTCTTTGGAAGAATGAATGTGAATTATGATGGCAGTACTTTCACTCATCACTTTTTTCTTCTGCCAACATCTCACTGATGATCAGTTCCTTCCTTCGCACCTTGTTTTGTACAGCAGCTCCAAACTTCCGACCCAGCAGAGAGGAACCTCTAAAACACTGTTTAATGGACCCTTTCAAACGAGCACCTAGACCAGAACAAACACGTCCATTCATGCTGGTCCAGAAATGCAAATGAAGCAGCGCCCTGGTACTTTCACAGGGGTCCCCCCGACATGTCCCCACGCCTGCCCCCATCACACCGGGCCTTGTACCGATGTTCGCTGTCCCATAAGCGTAATTTAGATCTCGGAGCTGACGAGTCTCCAGCGACGTTGGCCTCCAGCCACGGACCTGACGCGAGGATGAAGAGCAAACCAGGTTCAAAGCAGCCGAGGTCGTCGTGTTTCCGGCTTCACATCTGTCGTGACCCTCAATAACTCTTTTATAGCGTCGCCATCTTCTCACTTTTATCAAGTGGAAGAGGGAGAGACGTTTTTATGGTGTGAGGAATTAAAGATGAGTTATGGAAGATTCATTGCAGTAAAATACTATAAAAACTTGATTCACTCAGAGGTCGAGCGTCACTACAGACGTTCAGATTAGCTTTAATGTTTCATGAATAACAGACTTTGGATGACATGACGGTGTGTTTACTCTTCTGGTAGATCTCCAGGCCAGTCTTAGGACCACGTGTTCATGGTCTTCGTCTCTCTTTGTTTGAGGCACAAATACTGCTTCGTTTATGTTTCCTCTCCGTTAATGAAGCAAAAACAATGAACGTTACCACAGAGATCGATTGACAAGAATGTCTGTCACGATCCACTTCTGTTTTGTTTTATTTTGCCAAAATACTTCTTACGCCATTAAGTTTTTCTTTGACAGTTGATGGGCTCGGTTCCTGAGTCACACGGCTGGTGATCAGTCAATCAGCGCTGACTAATATAAGGGGCTGATCTGCAGCCAGCAGTTGTCAGCTCGTTTCCAGGTTTCTCACCTGGTAATATTTTGACTCTGCTACCTTCTACCTGCTTGCTGTTCCAACTTTGTTCCTCGGACATTGTTGTTCCTGAGGTTTTCCCAGTCAGTGTTTTTTGTGACTCTGTTTTTGGTGTTTGATTTGACTTTTATTCTTTCCCCCTCATCGGATTGTGCGTCTTGCTGCCCTTTCAGAATCTACCCCCATATTTTCTTTAGACTGTTTTTTGAGAGGAAGGACTCTGGACTTGATTTTTATTTTTGGAAAATACTGTTTTGGACATTGTTGCCATCCTGTGGACATTCTGGTGTTATTGTGTTGATTAAATTGTTTTTTTTTTTAACTTTTCTCCTGTCTGCTGTTTATTGTCTTCCGCTTGTGGCTCACATTGTTAAGTGATCATGACAGTGTCTTCTCGATCCACTGCTATGTGTCGATAATGTTCTTCACCTCTAGCAAGTTGTTGTGTACATGCTGTGTGTACTTCAGTTTAGATCTAGCTCAGGAAATGGCCGAAGATTTGAAGGAAAAAAACCCACTATTTTTAAATAGCAAAGGAAATGTTTGCATCCTGCGTACGACTGTAACAATACACGGAATAATCAAGTCTCAAAACAACACGTCTCAGAACCTGATGAACGATTTTATTGTTTAAAGAAGAAATGCATGAAAAAGGATATTAAATTGTTTAGATCGCATTATTGGTTCAGCCCTAGTCTGTCTGGGTCATGGTAGTGATGGAATAGTATTCCTTGTGTGAACATATCAGATCATGATGTATACACTAATAAATGAAGTACTTCTGAGGTGCAGCAGAAGTAAATGTTATAATACCTGGTCAGGTAGTCAAACTAAGGTAAATTCAAGATATCTAGGTAAACATCCTTCTTTCCTAAATACTCTCCCATTGTAGGCAGGAAACGATGAGCTCAACTGTTGCAGTGCATCATGGCATTTAAAGGTGATCTTGAGTTCAATCGCCTCTTTTACACGAGAAATGACAACTTTTGTAAGAGAAGGATAAACGACTGGAACATGTCATTTCATGCTGAAGATAAAATCAAGAGACTGTGATCATGTCTCACGATTCTTTACTTTCCTGACGTGTTTTAACAAATACATCATGAGTCACTGAAGTGTTTTTGTTGATCAGAACAAGATGGTTTCAGCTTGACTGGTTCAGTGAATCAGATGCTGGAGAAAAAGTATGTTCTCTGAAAATCTTCGACAATCTGTCATCGTTCATCTTTTGTTGTCTCGGGTCTTACAGATGAGACACGATTGTTCCTGGTGTTTGTGTTGGGGGAGCATCATGTGTGCTAACAATGCTCGGCTACATGACCGGGCAGGTGTAGTGAGGCCTCGTCGCGGTGCGTCTGGACCCTCTGGACCTGAATGTTAATCCTGCAGATCAAGGACCGGCTGTTACTTCATGAAGTGGAATTTTCACAACTTGTCGCTGCACATGAAAGGAGGCGCGACGTTCACTTTTGTCACGTGGAGACGACGAGGTCTTCGAAGCAGCAGAGGAAACTGACGCAGCTGTTGGGATCCAGATAACAAGATGGACGACAGGAGGTTCAGAACCGTCGCTCAGGTTCTCCAAGAACCTCTGGTGTTTACCTACAACGTGATGATGGTCATGAGTTCTCTGGTGTTTTTCTCTTTGTACAGTTCTAAGGACTTTATACGCCTAAAACAATGCAAGTTAACAGTTTTCTCAAATTCTTCATTTTAAGTTTAACTGATAGAAGAGAAAAGCATTGAAAAGTTAAACAATAACTACAGGATGTGACATCATCACTAGGCGCTGGTCACCAGCTCCAGTCATGGTTCGATTCCTCACAGGAACTCTTTATTATTTCTGCATGTTTGTACAACAATTGAAATCAATTAGCAGCGATTAAAATATATTATGAATATTTGATTGTCATGTGACTAAAAATATGTAATGAAAATTACATCTGTTTGATGGAGATGAGATAAACAATATCCACATATTATCTACAGTTAAAGTACAAAAATAATAATCTAATCTAATCAATAGAAATATAAGGTCAATATTTCTTCTGTCCATGTTATGTTTCAATGATCCTCAGAAAACATTTCGTTTTATTCTTGCTTTTCTCGTCTATTCCTCACTTTTCATGAGTTCAGTGACAAGTCAATTTTAAAAGATACTTTTCCTTCTTAAGGTACATCTCAAGTACTATTGTTAGTAGACATTTATCATGGTCAGACCTCGATAAAGCTTCAGTAATAATAATAAAAAAATCATTATTTTTCCATTTTATTTGATTGAATTCGTTCATGCGAGAAGTAAAAGGATTTAAACGACGTGGAAACATCACAGAGTCCAACATGTTCATATATGGAATCAGATCCTGGCTCAGTATTTATAGCAACTCTTCCAGAGAAACTGTCAAAGTCGTTACTTATGAAGAAATAATGACGTGAATACCAAACACATGAGACGGTTTCTATTGTTAATGAGGTTTAACATACTTTACATTCACAACATCTGGTTGAACGAGGTTCTCCTGATTCCATGTGGTTTGATACCAGATCAAGACTCGGCTGGTGTTTGTTTGTCAGACGAGCGTCAAGTATTTGACTGATGGCCAGATCAAGTCACTTCATTGATGTTTCAAGTTTCTCCGCACTTCGTTCCAGGAAAGAAACCAGTTACAAGTTTCAACCTTTGAACTGTCGTGGGCGTTGAAGGCGCAGGTCTGGTCCACGTGACTCCATCCTATCAACAGGAGCAGGAGATGATCTTGTATCAAAGTTGCTTCTGTGGGATTTAAAGCATAAATACGAGGAAAACAATTTGAGATCTTTTAAATCAAAACATACTACATATGTGTTGAACTACACACTCGTTTACATAATTCACCTCGTGCTGTGAACGAACTGTTAATTGTGTACAAGTTACTGCATCATTTCTTCAGAAGGTTTAAACACACACTTGTTCGTATCAACTCTTCTTCATCCCTGGATTCTTCATTAAAACATCTTATAGATCTTCACTCACACCTTCCTTTACTGTCCTCGGCTGTGGTTCCTGTATAGAAATATATAAATATAAATATAAGCTCATGACTGTTTGACGTAGAAGATGATATTTGTCTTATTTACACAACATACGAGCGACATGTGTGTTTACTATAGCATGCAGTTGCGGGTGTGAGTCCGGCCTCTGTACATAATACTGGAAGCACAGGTTTGATGTGTCACTGAAGTGTTTGTGTAGATTCCAGTCATGATTACTAGTGTGTTGAAACGCTCGGGGGACAAACGCACAACACTGTGTTGATGACAACACGACGTGACCTGAGGGATCAGGTGAGTCTTTTCATGTTTTTTAAGTTTTCCCGTCAACACTTTGACGTCTGCGATCGTTGCTGTGAACGAACGTTCTTTTGTTGGAGCTTCAGAACAAACCGACGCACAATCTTCACATGAAACATTGCTTTTGTTGCGACTGTTTGAAAAGACCAGGGATTACAGTTGGACTTTTGGAAGATGTTAGAGCAGCTCTGGGTAGCTTTGTGTGCCTTAATATTTTTGTACTAGAATAACTAGTGATGACACATCAACGTAAAACTAGTTGAATGACTTAAATACTGAGACTTGATGTGTTTTGTGTGATTTTTATTTTCACTGTAAAAGTTGGTTTGAACATGATACATATCTACTGGTTGTGTGTGTGTGTGTGTGTGGGGGGGGGGGGGGGGGTGAAGTACGGTACAAGAACCAAGTTAAAGTTATGTTATTTACAAACAAGAACCAAGTTAAAGTTAAGTTATTTACAATCTAAAACAAAGTCAAAGTTACTGTATGTTATTTACAAACAAAAAACAAGATACAGTTAAGTTATTTACAAACAAAAACCAAGTTAAAGTTATGTTATTTAAAAAGCCGTCATATCATATTTAATTCTCCACAATCGGATTCATTACCTCATCAGCGTCATCCTTCATTCATCAATAAAGGTCTGGAAACATTTGTCCAACTGCTGCAAACCTGGACATGGAAACTTTTACAAGCTAAACTCCACTGGCGTCGCTTGACTAGAATTGCTTCAAACAAATAATTAAAAAAACAACATTATTTTCCTAATTTCAAGGCAGAAACCTTCAAAGAACAGATGAAGTGGTAGCGTCTGATTATTTGTCATAAATCTGCTGACGAGAACCAACGTGGAGAAGGTCCACTTATAGTGTCAGCTGTCTGCGGTGGAGCTGGTGAAATAGTTGCTGGTTAAATCTGAAACATGAGACTCTGACCATCAACTTCTATAGTGGAGACACTTTTCTTTCATGTCGTCTGTTGATGCTTCGTTCTTGTTATCTAAACAAATAAAACTTCACCATAACAGACAATAAACACTTTTTAATATCATAAATATCTTATTCCTATATTTGACTTTCATATATTTAGATTGTCTATGTCTGGTGTTTGTCTCCTTTATAATATTATGATCATTTTTTATGTATTTTTGTTACATTTAATTAAATTGAACAACTTAACACCACAAATTCATTTTTTATTTATTCTTTTTATTTTATAATAGTTTCTTAAGGGTGAATTTGTGTTGTATTTTTCCCACATAAAACTAATTCAGTCTGTTTCTCCAGGCATTTAAAATGTGATTTAGTTTAAAGTTGTATGTATTGAAACATTTCTTAACATCGACAGAAGAGCCTTTATTAAAGTAAAGTTTCACCTTCTTTTAAGAGCCTTATTGAGTTCTTTGTTAAACCATGTTCAAGCCTATAAGTACAATGAAGTGGAAGAACCTGCAACACTGAGCCTGGACAGATGGTCGTGGTCATCTGAACCCTCTTACGTCAGTTTTAGAAGCAGCCACGATGACGTCCCTGTCATCAGGTCCGTCTATTCTAAAGAAAGAATATTAAAGAATATTCAACGGGTGACTCGTGTGTGAGTCACACGAGAAGGTGTGTCGTCCTGTGTGTGTGTTTACTGCCCGAGCAAACATTGTCTTCTAACTATTATCCTGCTCTCGTCAAATCTTGATACTGTTTTCCTCGGAATGTCGTGCGTGTTGGAGTTTCGTGTCAGACTTGTAATTATGAAACGCCAGAGACGAAGAATACTTCGAGGAAGTGTGTCGTGGAGTAGAAATGTCGCCGTGCAGGAGTTTGACGGCAGAAGAGAAGTGTTGTGGTTTGTATTGGATCAGATTTAAGATCATTACAAAGAACCTGGTGATGAATGTGTCGAGGACTTGGATTATATCGAATGTTTTCATCATGTGGTTATTTTTACATAAATCTTTCTTCTGAATTAAACTTAACATGAGCCTTAAAACACCGACTACAGTTTGGTTCATGTGTTGACGCAGCATAAAGTAAAACGACACACTTTATAATATGTGTATTTGGAGTATTTTAGACGTGAGCAGATTCTGTAGATCCACGTGGATTCAGGAAGACTGTGAACGGTTTCTTCTTTGACTTGTAATACCTTAAATATAATATAATGTCTTCTCCATGACAAATCATATTTGACCTGATAGAATCTTTCTGTAGCAAAAAAATATTAACTTGTCGTTATTTATTAAAATATTTTGGGTAAAAAAAACCACGTTCACCCTTAGATGGAAGAATTATCAGCAATTAAACAAAGAAACTCTTGATCTGTTCCTTCTTTAATGTCCAGCAAACTGAAAAGTCTTATTCCCTCCAGAACCCTTGAAGCAGTTGTTTCCAGTTTGTGTCTTTGGATCAAATGTTTTTTAAATAAAACAACAACCTGTGGCTGTAAAGAAAAATATTGACTATAATGAGTCCAACCGTTTGTTTGTGAGCACAGTGACGTTGTGTGTTTGCGTGGGTTTACTCAGGGCACTCCGGTTTCCTCCCACAGTTTAAAAGCATAGAAATGATGGAGAATCTAATCAGTCCTCAGGTGTGTCTGAGTTCAGTGTCTCTTCTTCTTCTTCTTCTTCTTCTCTAACGAACAAACGCTAGAAAATGTTTCTTATTCATATTTGACTTCATGATTGATGTCTATCGTGCCTGGAAATGAAAGACAGCTATTGTTAGACTCTATTAAACAGTCGATACGTGAGTCAAATGTTGCAAATTTTCCGCCTCGTCCTGCGTTGGCAGCAAATCACGAAGTCATCTCAGGCTTTATTGTGGCTTGTTAGTGAAACTCACGCCTCTTCATTTATATCTCGTCTGGATGCGAGAAGAAAACACTTGATCATGATTCTCTGGATCAATAAAAAAACTGTGGATTGACTTTTCAGTGATGAATATTTTCTGTTGTTGGTGTAAAGTATTTAGTGAATGAAAACATGGACACACGTTTGTTGGCTTTAAACACATGAAGTGAGATGTTTGACGTTGTTATGAACCTTCATCTCAATGGATCCACACTCTGGTAGAAAGAGGTTGAGCTCCAACACTATATTCATCTGCGACGCACATGCTCTCGTGTCTGTTGTGCATTGAAGGCTCGACGGTTGTTCTGCCTTCAGGTCTTTTCTCTTAATCTCTTGAGCCTGTTTGAAGTGACGCCACCATTAACTTAAAGGAATAACTGACACTATTGTGTAATTATGACTCGTGTGGAGACGGTTTCAACTCTCACCTCGTGTGACGTTTACTCAAATGTATTTCATTTGTTTAGAAACATTCATGCTTTTAAATACATGATCAAAGCCTGATAGCGTCATGTTCACGATTGTATGTTTCCTTTCTTAGTACTTATTATTTTAAGTACATTGAAAATAATCTGTCATCTTGTGTAGTTTTCTGTGTGAGATCTTGTGTAGTTTCTCTGTGTGAGATATTGTGTAGTTTCTCTGTGTGAGATCTTGTGTAGTTTCTCTGTGTGAGATCTTGTGTAGTTTTCTGTGTGAGATCTTGTGTAGTTTTCTGTGTGAGATTTTATGTAGTTTCTCTGTGTGAGATCTTGTGTAGTTTTCTGTGTGAGATCTTGTGTAGTTTTCTGTGTGAGATATTGTGTAGTTTCTCTGTGTGAGATCTTGTGTAGTTTTCTATGTGAGATCTTGTGTAGTTTTCTGTGTGAGATATTGTGTAGTTTTCTGTGTGAGATCTTGTGTAGTTTTCTGTGTGAGATCTTGTGTAGTTTTCTGTGTGAGATCTTGTGTAGTTTTCAGTGTGAGATCTTGTGTAGTTTTCTGTGTGAGATATTGTGTAGTTTTCTGTGTGAGATCATGTGTAGTTTTCTGTGTGATATCTTGTGTAGTTTTCTGTGTGAGATCTTGTGTAGTTTCTCTGTGTGAGATCTTGTGTAGTTTTCTGTGTAACAGTCTCAGCAGAATGTGATTTATGTTTAAATATCATCTTCTAAACATTTGTGAATCTTTTGAAAAGCAGGATTAAATCGAAGTAAAAACATCTTAATTAAAGCCACAATTCATTCAATTGTTTAATGTCTGGTAATTAAACCTGTTTGTTGAGGATAAATATCCCCTGAATGTTTTTAATTGTATTTTCCTGGACTTGTGTATCCTTGTACTGTTTGTTTAGTCCTTGTATTTATTATTTGCTGGATATAAACTGCCTTCTTCGACTCAGACATTCGTGCAGCAGCTGCGTCGTTGTCACTCTCGGCAAACACAAATGCGACCTCTTGACACGAGATTCATCGTCGTCTTGTTTCGCCGCCGGACGAGAGCAGATCATCGGATGATACCAGGAAATTCATTTTTCTCGCTCCCTGAAGTGTGTTTTCAACTGCCTCCAGTCGGTCCCGGGCAGGTTCTCTCTTGAGCCCGTCTGTCAATACCCTGCAGGGGTGTGTGTGAGTGTGTGTGTGAGAGTGTGTGTGAGTGAAAACACACTCGCTCACATGCTTCAGGAGAAGATGACTCTCTTCTATGGAGAAACTGTCATTCAAACGACGGTGAAAATGTGGCAGGCGTCGTCTGTGGAAGGCGGGATGGTCACGACTAATGGGGGGAGAAGAGAAAGAGAGGGAAAGAGAGGGAAAGAGAAAGAAAGAGAGGGAAAAAGAGGGAGATATTCTTCTTCTTCTCCTCCTGATGCTGCCGGGTCGCCCTGCAGTGCTGCCTTTGTCTGCTTATTGTCAGCGGCTCAGAGCGTCTTTGCCGAGCGAGAGGCTTTGGCAACATATGTCACTTCAGTGAGTCTCCTGGAGTGTGTGTGTGTGTGCGAGTGTGTGTGGGTGTGTGTGGGGGGCCGGGCAAGGGGGCGTGGACCACGAGCCGGGGCGGGACTGGAAGGACATGTCAGAGGTTCTAGTGAACAGACGCTCGTAAGAATGATCTCCTGATGGGACCAAACTTTTCTCAATGGATTTGTAGTGACGCTGCTGCTCTCTGTAGAATGAAACCTGTGAGTATTGAAGCCAGAAAGTTTGAGTTAATTTAAGTTAAGTTCATTTAAACTTAAGTATAAATAAACTCAGTACTTGTATTTATACATGTCATGCTTTCATTTAATCATAAATTGTTCCTCTTGGTTCAAAGTTATTTCCTGATAGAAGAAGTTCTAGTTGAAATAAGAGGTGTGTGTGTGTTTGGGTGTGTTTGTGTGTGTGGGTGTGTTTGTGTGTGTGGGTGTGTGGAGTGTGTACTATGTCAACAAGGATTAGGTCTGTAGTGGTCACACTTTTCATGTATTGGCTTAGTAAACTCAATCCCTGTGGATTTGTGCCGACAACCTGCCATGTGTTGCGGTAAAAGATCTTTTAATTCTCACCAACAAACCTTGGCGTTTCCTCTCAACTGTTCCTGGAGTTCCTGACTTGGTTCTGCGTGTTCCAGCAAGTTGTTGAGAGTGACGTGAATAAAAGCTGCTGATTGGACAAACAAACAAGGTGTTGGGATCGACGCTCGCAGTCGAGATGAAACGAAAGACAACAAGTGATTCAAACTGTCAACACTGGTTGAGAAAATGGAGCTGAGCCAGAAGGCTGTATCTGTCCAAACACGCTGGTTAATGTCTGAAAAGATTGTTCCAAAGTCAAGGCTCCTCGACAAGAAGTGCTCGAGGACGCTTGACATGTTTATATATAATATAACAATAATTAAAACACATGATTATCTGTGTATTATTAACATTTATTTACTGAGGTGTAAAAACTTCAGTACACATCGTGTCAACATGACAGTTGAATTAAACTGAACCATTAGAAACAATTAAAGTTTTGAGATATTGAACATTTTTTACTCTTAAATGATCGACAGTTCTCTGCTTCTATCACTTTCCTCCTGTGATTTAAATTAAACCATGTTTGCAAGAAGATAAAAACTGTTATTACTCCAGTATTTACAGTCTGACTTCACCGCGGTTTGACCTGAAGAGTGAACGTGTCTTAATCTGTTGACTTCTAGTCGAGTGAGACGAGTTCTGCTCGTGCAAAAGCTACGTTGGTGTGTTTAATGTGTAGCCATTAGTTCACTATAACAAACAAGACGTTCATTTGTTTCTGCAGGTTTGTTGATACTTAGTTTATTTGATGTTTTTCAGTGTGTAAAAGTGTGTGATCCATTTGTTGTGGTGGCAGAGGTGAAGGTGTTGAGCATGTCATCTATTAAACAGAGGGTTGGCAGTTCAAGTCCTTGTCTCAGAGCCCTTGAGCAAGACCTTCCTGTAGTGAACACGGTGGTCCGAGGTTGTCAGTGGCAACAACACTCGTGTCAGTCCAGGTAGAAACATTGACCATCGGTGAAGAAGTCTGAGATAAAGTTGACATTCTTTCAATGACATACTGTCTCGAGGTCTTTGATCAGCAGGACATGACATCATAGGTTCTATCAACTGTTGACGGACAGCTGCCGGAGCGTGTTGTTGACGTGTGTCATCTCTGCTCAGTCGTGACTCTCGTGCTTCACTTGTTTCTTGTGATCGTGTCCATCGGTCGGACGAGCGTCCACGCAGAATCCAGATCACAGTCAGATGGAACCTTGTTTGCAGTTGCGTGAAAGAATGATCAAGCGAGTGTAATAGCATCAGACTAAGGGGATAAAGAAGCTTGTGTCTCTATAACGCAGCAAAATGTCGGTTAACTCTGCAGGAACAAACCAGTCAGCTTTGTTAACCATTTAATCCAGCAGAGATAATCACAATAAAGACCCTAATGCAGATTCCACTCTCCACAATCTCTCCATTTGTTTAATTGATTGCAACTTGAAGCAGATTACGTTGGAATGTAGTCTTCAACAATTACATGTCTCCATAAGAAGCCTGGTGTCCTGGGAAGACCTCCGAGTGAGGAGCTGGTCCTCGGATTAGCACGAGGGCGAACCCTCCTGGCAGAGACTGGCCGTCGCTGCGAGGACTGAGCCGTGAAACACTGATGGGTTCGGGCCAACTTATCGTGAGCCATCCTGGAGCAGCGACTCCATGTGCGCCAGTGGTCTCGCTGTAGACCCGCCAGCATCCACGGGTCACAGGAAGATCTCCAGACAATGTTCTACGTCAACTGTTAGAAACCACTGACACCGAGTCGCTGAAGTCAGTCGGAAATAACGCATGAATGAAAGTGAGAAGTCAAGCCACTGGTTTCCTGAAGTCTTTAGAGAAACTTTGTGACTCCGGATGAATCCTGGTGAACTAAGAACATTAAAGATGTAACTTTGCATCGACAGTCGAGCTACGATGAACGTTGGATGTTGCATCACTAGTTATTCTAAGTTATATACCAGTGGAAGAAACCACTGCGTTATTTCAATAGATTTGTTCCTCCATGTCTGGACCTCGTTTCTCAACCGACTGTCCTGACAATCTCAAAACATATGTATCCATGTTTAAGATGAAACATTTCTCTCTATTAAATAAGTCAAATGTATATTTTTATATCCATCTGATTGGAAAAAATAGAAATAAAAAAAACTCTCTTATTCTGCATTTTTACTTTATAACGCGTAAAAACATTTACAACAACTTGCAACAGTTGGTGATTTATAATCAAATTAAACTGCAATATAGTAAAGATTGCTTATTTTTATGTATTTATTTATTCATTTCCTGGGTCTGTGTGGCTCCTTCACCAGAATACACAGTTGATAACATCTGGAAATTAAAGGTCAGATCTGAAGAACCTTTAAGAAATGTATGGAAATCCTTCACTTCACATTCCAGCCTCGTATTTTTAAACGTGTTGGACTTGAAGAAGGTTTTTCTGTTGAACATTTCTTTGCATAACATTTCCATGACTGTCTTCACTCCTCCAGCCTTGAACGTTGCAAATTCTCCTCCACGTCTGTCGCTATAGTTCGTTCACTGTTGACGCCTTCAAAATAAAATTAATGTTTTTTTTAATTCAAGCTTCCGAAACATCAGTTTAATGTCTTAGTATTAGTTTGAACTGTTACAGTTAATCTGTCAAACAAAAGTCAATGATGTTTTTAAATGTTCTCAAGGTTACTCTTGAAGAAACCTCATAGAAATCCTCGCATACATGATGATTTAGTTTCTCTCTCTGGTTATGTCTGGGCGTCTTTTGAAGGTGTGACTATCTTAGGATTTAACTCTGTATTAAATCTTACCTGATGTTCCAGGATGTGGTCTTGTCCTCACTGTTTGTTTATTCGTGGCCTCAGGTCGTGTGCGCCTCACAAACTGACACCAGTTGAGCATCAGAACATTCCCTGGTCTGCACGTCCAGAGAGTGGAATGAGGTTAACGCTCGCTCTGCTCGTGGCCTTGAGCGCCGCCGTCTCAGGACTGGAGATTCCACTGGAAGGTGAGTCGCCGCCGTGATACATAAACACAATATATCTCTCATCAGCGTCGGATCACAGGATCCAGGTCGATTTAGCCACGATTGTGTTCGAGAAAAGTTATTCTCAGCCACTGATGTGTCGTGAGCATCAACACAACTGTTGTGTTTGTCAATCAGTGATTGTCTCGCTGGCGTCCGCGAGTCCGTCCTCGCTGTGACTCCATCAGTGGGAAGTCAACCGGTGTTTGGAATCAAGACTGTTGGTGGAAACATGCACTGAAAGATAACACAGAACACGAGACAGTGCAAGTTTGTGTGTTGTTGTGTGTTGTTACTTCACACACGGTTCTGGAGACTTCATTTGTCCGTGATTTGTGTGAACAAACAAGACATGATAATTGAACATTTCATGTTTGTTTTTGTGTCTTAATAATCTTACAAAACACACTCGTTACACAACAACGTCGAAGTCAAACTGTGTCTTTTTAAATTGGTCTCATATGTTTTCGCACCAACGTTGATAGAAACTCTGATGGAATCTCTGAGAGGAGAAACTATTTCTTGATTAATTTTTAACTCTGTTCTTCTCACAGTGGAGCAGCTTCCGACCATCTTCTCACACACATCAGGTCCAATCGTTGCCCTTCCTTACGACAGCACTGTTACCATCCAATGTAAAGCCAAAGGCAATCCTCCTCCACAGTGAGTTCTTTGGAAAAAAACAACCTTTTCTTGCTCAAAAACACTGATTTTCTTCCACGATCCTGCAGGTACAAGTGGACAAAAGACGGCCTGGACTTTGTACCTCCTCACCTGACGTCTTTCACAGCCGAGCAAACCGATGGTGACCTCGTGCTTTCTGACAAGAAACTGGCTCAGTTCCAGGGCAAATATCGATGCTTCGCCTTCAACTACTTAGGAACAGCGGTGACGGAGGAGATCGAAGTAGTCGTGACCAGTGAGTTCAACGCTTGTCTTCACGAACCTGCGTCGACCTTCATCAACTCTTCTCTCACCACAGAAGCGCCCAAGTTTCCCAAGGAGCTCAAAGAACCGTTGGTGGTGGAGGTGGGTCAGCCCTTCGTGCTCCACTGTAACCCTCCGGTCGGCGTCGCTCCCAGAAAGATCCACTGGATGTCTATGGGTGAGTCCGGAGATGTTCAGAACCTCCAGCTCGTGACACACGTCCGTGACACCAGTCATTATCAACTTTCCTGACACAGAAAATCTAACAATTCAAATCTAAAAACGGACTCTTCGGGAGAGAAGATGTTTCTCCAGAGTCTCTGAGACTTTCTTCTGCGAGCTCCTGATATTTTCCAATTCCTTCTTCGCTGCTCGAGACTGAACTGTGACAAAGTCTTTCATCTGTCGTTTGTCTTTGATCATGATGTTCGCTCGATCGTCCATCACCACGTGGTCGGTTCTTATCAGGAGGTCCAACAGGATCTTCGCCGGGTCATTCCCGGGTGTTCCCCCTCTTGACCTCGGGGTCTCCAGATTGTATTCTGATTTTTTCTTTTACAAACCATTAAATTCTATATTTTATAATAATCATTAAAATGATTTATTTCATGATAATTGTCCGTGAACCTCAGATTCAACGAACACAAAATGGAAATCATTGTTTGGATGATTTTAAGAACCGGCTTCAAAGGAGTTTCTTAACTTCTCTGGAGTTGAACTCGGTCGTGCTCGGCGGTGCATGAATGTTGATGCGTCGAGTGCGAAGGATGAAACGCATTCCTTGGCGAGCGAGAGGCGCAGGAGGTCGGAACCAAACTTGCTAAATAAGGAAATCTGACGAGGAGGAGTTTTTATGGTGGAATGACCTCATCGTTGGCGATTCATGTCTGGATTATTACGAGAGTAATGTGCTTGTGATCAAAACGTTTGGAAACATGACGGCAACGTTTACTCGTTCATTGGGTTGAACAAACAGAATCATGGCTTCTTCATTTATGAGTTTCTCATCATCTCAGGAGGTCGTAAAAGTGTCTTCGCTGTAAGTGAGAAGAAACAAGACGATCTCAGAGAAACCGAGTCGACCTGAGACTTAATTAATGGTTCGGCGTGAACCAAACAAGTTCTGCTCGTGGCTCCAGGAAGTCTAGAGTTTGTCGACCAATCGTCGCTGACGCTGCGAACTGAGGCTTGTTTGACGTTTGAACATCTGAAACTGGATGTTCTGCTCTTGAGCTGGTGAAGAACGTTGAAGCTGCGACAGTGTTAATGGGCTGCAGACGTGGACGATGCAGGAGGTCACTGAGATCTGGTTTTAATGATCTTTTAAAAGCGCTGGCGTGTCACGTTGAGCTTTTAAAGCTCCGTCTGGAGTATCAACAAAATGTCTCTGTCATCGCGTAACATGAGCTCCGGCAGCACCAGATCTGAGCTGTCAATCATTCAGGAGAATGTGTTTTGTTTCTTTTCACATTTTTCCTGAGAGTTGTTACTGTTGACGTCGACGCAAATCACACGTTTCCTGCTTCAGATAATCCTTCGAGGAACACTTTTCATTATGTTCTGGAATGTGATGAAAGAACCATCTTTGCAAAGTCAGTGAGCCAATGAGAGAGCAGCCTCGGTGCACATGCTTGCATGAAACAACAAACATCAACAAATACTTTTGCTCCGTCGTTGAGACATTTATGAAGATCGCGTTTGATGTTATGGACTCAAGTAAGTAAGTAAGTAATATTTATTTATATAGCACTTTTCGAGACCAGGGTCACAAAGCGCTTAGACAATCAAAACAATACTCAAAAAAGTACATACTTTAAAGATCAAGATAATACTGAGAACAACACATGAGTTCGAGAAATTCAAGGAAAAGCCTGAACAAATAGAAACGTCTTAAGATGTTTCTTAAAGGAGTCAGTAGATCATCAAGCGCAAAGAGAGAGAAGATCGTTCCAAAGCTTAGGAGCAACAGCCTGAAAAGATTTCTCTCCTCTGGTCCTGAAGTAGTGGAGATAATTGCGATATTCGATATTGGTTTCTTGAATTGCGATATCGATATTAATGCGATATTTTTTTCTTTCACCTAAAAATGCAGCCACGTGCACGTGTGAGTACTGTAGTGAAGGTCTGGGGGTTTATAGAAGGAAAACGATGATATTTCGTTTATTTCCGCGCTTCAGTGTCAACATGATGGTAGAAAAATATCACTTCTAACGCTCAGTCTTGTGGGACTTGCATCGGTTTCCCGCCAAACTGAGCGACATCAGAGAGGAGCCGCCGGCGCGTCGTGATATCACCAAATCAATAATTAATCCACCTCCTTGTACACGCACACATAACACTTTATAAATGACGCTAACAACTTAGCTCGTTAGCATACGGTGAAGACAGACAGGTTTGTTTGTAAGTTCACCATCTTCTAAGAAAACAACTGAGACGAGATGAAAAGTTCTTACAATATGTTGCTTTAACAAAGGAGGTTGAAAGAGACGAGTGACTGGATCACTAGTGTTTGACTAGATCATAAGTTAGTATTACTTCTGTGGATCACTAGTGTTTGACTAGATCATAAGTTAGTATTACTTCACTGGATCACTAGTGTTTGACTAGATCATAAGTTAGTATTACTTCACTGGATCACTAGTGTTTGACTAGATCATAAGTTAGTATTACTTCACTGGATCACTAGTGTTTGACTAGATCACAAGTTAGTATTACTTCACTGGATCACTAGTGTTTGACTAGATCATAAGTTAGTATTACTTCACTGGATCACTAGTGTTTGACTAGATCATAAGTTAGTATTACTTCACTGGATCACTAGTGTTTGACTAGATCATAAGTTAGTATTACTTCACTGGATCACTAGTGTTTGACTAGATCAAAAGTTAGTATTACTTCACTGGATCACTAGTGTTTGACTAGATCATAAGTTAGTATTACTTCACTGGATCACTAGTGTTTGACTAGATCAGAAGTTAGTATTACTTCACTGGATCACTAGTGTTTGGCTAGATCATAAGTTAGTATTACTTCACTGGATCACTAGTGTTTGACTAGATCATAAGTTAGTATTACTTCACTGGATCACTAGTGTTTGACTAGATCAGAAGTTAGTATTACTTCACTGGATCACTAGTGTTTGACTAGATCATAAGTTAGTATTACTTCACTGGATCACTAGTGTTTGACTAGATCATAAGTTAGTATTACTTCACTGGATCACTAGTGTTTGACTAGATCATAAGTTAGTATTACTTCTGTGTATATACTAAGCTAATTCAGCGCCGCAAGACAGGTCGCCATAGCAACCGAGCCTAGCAAGCGGCGCCGCACAGTTCACAGACGGACGGAGACGTAAACGACAACGAGACATAGAAGTACAAACTGAAACTTTACAGAACGTAAAACTGGTTCGTCAAAGTGTGCGTTTAAAAATGCTTGATTTATACAATAAAAAATTAATTCTCACATGTTTTTTAAAGCATATATCCTGCATCTTTAGAGTAAAGCACTAAATCAGGACTAAACTGACATAAAACTTGACATTTGTTTTGGTTCGTGACGAGTCGCTGAGTCTTCTTCAAACAGCAGACGAGGTTTAAACGATGACCTCAATCTCTGCTCCATCATATCAAACCACTAGTTGACTGAAAGAGCGCCACCTACTGAGCGCTGATGACAGTGTATCATGAAACTGAATCATGAAGCATCATTAACCCAGAGCTGCTCTTTGATAGGCTGATAATTGCTGTGTTATTGACCCACGTATGACTAAAAACTCAGATAATAACTCCAGTAAATGAATCATCTCTGCAGTAGATTGACAGAAATGAAAACATGAACCTCAGGATGTTGACATAAAGATTTCCTCGCAGGTCTGCAGCACATCACGCAGGACGAGCGAGTTTCCATGGGCACTAATGGGAACCTGTACTTCTCCAACGCTCTACCTAAGGACAGTCGCCATGACTACTGCTGCTTCGCCGACTTCCCCAGAATACGCACCATCGTGCACAAGTCGGCGATGGCTGTCGTGGTCAAGACACGTGAGTCCAGACTGATCCGTGACAAGTTGCTCGTGTTGGATCATCTGAAGGATGATGGTTTTCTTGGTGAACAAGTTAGAATCTTCTTCTCTCCACCGACACGTTCATCTCTTGCATTCCAAGTCTGCGGGCCTGTCGGGTCACGTTACAGTTTACGGAAGTTGAACAGAGATTAAAGAAAAGATGTTTGTTTTTGTCGCCCTGACAGCTGGGAATGAGTCTGACGGCGGCAGATCCTGTAAGTGACCATGTTTAACATGTTTTATCTGAATTAAAAGTGTTTTTTAATCATGATTTGATATGAAACAATCAAACAAATGTGAAATGACATCATGAAAGTGTCGGGAAGCAGAAAAGTTTCACAATTAAAAGTATATTTATTGTATTTTATCCTGTAACTTTCCCTCCATTTACTCGTAAGAATATAACGTTTGCTCATCACTGCAGAAAAAAACGTCCTAAATGATTATTAAAACTGGAAACAATCTTCATGTAATGATGCAGTTAATTATAATGTAATGACTCATTGGTTTGTCCTGAAAATCCATTTATTATCGTAAATATCATAGGAATGAACTAAAACATCCACGTTTTCACTGACATTTATAACATTCTTCACTGTGATAACCAAAGATATTATTCTTTTGTTCTTTATAAATTAAAGTTTCTGTTAAAATGTATTTGTTTAAACGAGTCTCGACTAAGAATCTTCTCTTCATTAGATTTACCTGAGATGAGAAAACCGCAGTTTCTGCTGCCCTCTGGTGTTCAGACGGCGAAGGTGCTGCAGAAGGGAGAAGAGCTGCAGCTCGAGTGTTTGCCTGAAGGATTGTAGGTGTCAAGACATCTGTCCCTCATGCTGTCCTTCATTCTGTCCCTCATTCTGTCCTTCATTCTGTCCCTCATTCTGTCCTTCATTCTGTCCTTCATTCTGTCCCTCATTCTGTCCCCTATTCTGTCCTTCATTCTGTCCTTCATTCTGTCCTTCATTCTGTCCCTCATTCTGTCCTTCATTCTGTCCCTCATTCTGTCCCTCATTCTGTCCTTCATTCTGTCCCTCATTCTGTCCTTCATTCTGTCCCTCATTCTGTCCCTCATTCTGTCCTTCATTCTGTCCTTCATTCTGTCCCTCATTCTGTCCTTCATTCTGTCCTTCATTCTGTCCCTCATTCTGTCCTTCATTCTGTCCCTCATTCTGTCCCCTATTCTGTCCTTCATTCTGTCCATCATTCTGTCCTTCATTCTGTCCTTCATTCTGTCCTTCATTCTGTCCATCATTCTGTCCTTCATTCTGTCCATCATTCTGTCCTTCATTCTGTCCTTCATTCTGTCCTTCATTCTGTCCTTCATTCTGTCCATCATTCTGTCCCTCATTCTGTCCCTCATTTTGTCCTTCATTCTGTCCTTCATTCTGTCCTTCATTCTGTCCTTCATTCTGTCCCTCATTCTGTCCATCATTCTGTCCTTCATTCTGTCCTTCATCCTGTCCTTCATCCTGTCCTTCATTCTGTCCTTCATTCTGTCCCCTATTCTGTCCTTCATTCTGTCCTTCATTCTGTCCCTCATTCTGTCCCTCATTCTGTCCTTCATTCTGTCCCTCATTCTGTCCTTCATTCCGTCCTTCATTCTGTCCTTCATTCCGTCCTTCATTCTGTCCTTCATTCTGTCCCTCATTCTGTCCCCTATTCTGTCCTTCATTCTGTCCTTCATTCTGTCCATCATTCTGTCCTTCATTCTGTCCTTCATTCTGTCCCTCATTCTGTCCATCATTCTGTCTTTCATTATGTCCTTCATTCTGTCCTTCATTCTGTCCCTCATTCTGTCCCCTATTCTGTCCTTCATTCTGTCCATCATTCTGTCCCTCATTCTGTCCTTCATTCTGTCCCTCATTCTGTCCCCTATTCTGTCCTTCATTCTGTCCTTCATTCTGTCCTTCATTCTGTCCCTCATTCTGTCCCCTATTCTGTCCTTCATTCTGTCCTTCATCCTGTCCTTCATTCTGTCCCTCATTCTGTCCTTCATTCTGTCCTTCATTCTGTCCCTCATTCTGTCCCCTATTCTGTCCTTCATTCTGTCCTTCATTCTGTCCATCATTCTGTCCCTCATTCTGTCCTTCATTCTGTCCTTCATCCTGTCCTTCATTCTGTCTTCTACTCTGTCTTTTACATTGTCCTCAACTCTTCTCATCTGTCTTCTCTCCCGTCTGTCTTCAGTCCAACTCCTCGGGTGGAGTGGATGAGATTCGGCGAACAAATGAATCCGAAGGCAAACTTCAGCAACTTCAACAAGATGCTGACGATCCCTGCGGTGGAGGACAAGGATCAAGGGAAGTACATGTGTTTCGCCAACAGCTCTGCTGGTAAAGAAGTTCACTACTTCGACGTCATCGTTGAAGGTGAGTGACGACGTCTCCTCCGTCCAGACATGGATCCGTCATGAGTTTGTTCTCCAGAACCTCCTCGTTGGATCTCAGGACCTCCTCAGAGTCAGCTGACCGTCATCGGCTCCGATGTCACCATCAAGTGTTCGGTCAGTGGAACTCCAGCGCCGGCCATCGTGTGGAGGAGGAACGGAGACATCTTGGAAGGTGAACCTTCTTGTGGAGCTCATGTTCGTAGACTGAATGTTTCTCTTACGGTTTAAACCTTCAAATCTCCAGACGAGCCTCTGAGCAACAGGCGAGTGCTGGAGGACACGGTGGTCATTCACAACACCGTCCCTGAGGACAACGCCGTCTTCCAGTGCGAGGCGTCCAACAGACACGGGACCATCATGGCCAACATCAACATCGTGGTCATGAGTGAGTCCAACATCGTGCTAGTGAAGCTTCAGGAGGTTTCAGTGAAACACAGAATTGTTTCTTCTTTGAAAATGAAAACATTGTATTATGAAAGTTTCATAATATTCACCAAGAGATGGTTGAAAGTTTCATAATACTGCATCACAATACTTCATCAGCTGTGTCACGATACTTCATCAGCTGTGTCATGATACTTCATCAGCTGTGTCACGATACTTTATCAGCTGTGTCATGATACTTCATCAGCTGTGTCATGATACTTCATCAGCTGTGTCACGATACTTCATCAGCTGTATCATGATACTTCATCAGCTGTGTCACGATACTTCATCAGCTGTGTCATGATACTTCATCAGCTGTGTCACGATACTTCATCAGCTGTGTCACGATACTTCATCAGCTGTGTCATGATACTTCATCAGCTGTGTCACGATACTTCATCAGCTGTGTCACAATACTTTATCATCTGTTTCACGATACTTCATCAGCTGTTTCATGAAACTTCATCAGCTGTTTCATAAAACTTTCATGACGCTTCAGCTGTTTCATGAAACTTTCATGACACTTCAGATGTTTGATGAAACCTCATCAACTTTTTCATGAAACATCATCAACTGTTTTAATGAAACTTTAATTAAACATCATCAACTGTTTCATGAAACTTTCATGAAACTTAATCAGATATTTCATGAAACACCATCAGCTGTTTCATGAAACATCATCAGCTGTTTCATGAGACTTCATCAGCTGTTTCATGAAACATCATCAGCTGTTTCATGAGACTTCATCAGCTGTTTCATGAAACTTCATCAGCTGTTTCGTGAAGCCTCATCGACGCGGGTATAATGCGATGTTTTTCCCACATTCCAGATCTGGCTCCTATGATGCTGACCAAAGACTACCACGACTACACTGTGATTGAAGGAGGAAACATCACCATGAACTGCAGCGTCTTCGGTTCTCCACCAGCAACCATCTCCTGGTGAGTGAGATCTCATGGAGGAACATCAGCTTCAAAGGTCGGTCGTCCTGAAGAGACTCGGAGTAGAGCTGTCCATCCCACACATGGAAGAACACCAGTTGTTTTACTGAACGTTTATTTGTTATCTTCAAAAATGAAAGATCCTTCTGTGTCGTCCTCCAGGTCCACGGATGAAAACCCGGAGATAAAGGACCAGGAGCGTTTTTCTCTGCTCAAGAACGGGTCGTTGCAGGTCCAGGCGGTGGAGAAGGACGACAGCCAGGAATACTTGTGTGGCGCTGCTAACTCGGAGGGCAAGTCGGCCATCACGGCCGTGCTCAGTGTCAAAGGTGAAGAACCAGAGAAGCCGTTAGAGCTGGACTGAGATCAGTTCTCTCAGGGATCACATGACTGCAGCTCTCAGGCTTTATTTCTTCTTCTTGTCTTCACTACATGTGGACATTTAAACCCTTTTTAATCAGATTAATCTTTCCTTCTGTTTATTATTCAACAATATTGAACGTTTTTCTTACTTTTCAAGAGTTATTCGATTCGTATTTCAAGCGATTGTTTGTCACACGAGTGCGTTTGTGTTTCCAGACGCGACGAGGATCGTGGCGGCGCCTCAGAGCGCTGAGGTCACCAGCGGCTCCACGGCCCAGTTCACCTGCCAGGCCCGGTACGACCGGAGCCTGCAGGGGAGCTTCCAGCTGCTGTGGACGAAAGACGGAACGTCCATCCCTCCGTCCTCCGATCACACCTCCAGGTACTTTCATGGTCTTCACGTGTTCGAGAGAGAAAAGAAAAGTCATTATTTCTTCGTCATCATCGCAGCTTCAGGTGGATTTAACTTCCTCTCGTCTCCTCCGAGATCAAACCAACATTTACTTCTTGGTGTTTGTTTTGAACACGTTCTCGGGTTTAATGCAGATGTTCAGGAGATTAAGATTAAACATGATTTGATGAATTAAAGTAACATCCAGGGAAGAAGACACTCGTTTAAAAAAAGGTCAAAATAGAATCGTGGGAAGTGACGAGGGAACAAAAGTGTGTGTGAAAATGTCAACGATGGTTCAGGTGAGTCTCAGGATCATCTGATCCAAAGCCTTGTGTTCTGGGTAACCATCAAAAAAGTCTAGACTAAAAAAGCGTGATGACCTGATGTCTCCACAGACGCCTGCAGGAAGGAAACCTGCTGCTGATCATGAACGTGGACTCCAGTGACGAGGGCGTCTACACCTGCTCGGCCCGGACCGCTCTGGACCAGGACCGAGCCTCCGCCGTGCTCACGGTTCTGGGTGAGTCCAGGTGTGACGCCGACAAACGAAGTGTCACCTTTGATTGACGCCGTGTTCGTAGACGTTCCCGACGCTCCCACAAAGTTACAGATCAAAGAAGTGGACGGTCCGAGGAACGTCAGCCTGTCCTGGGCCCCCGGGAGCGACCACAACAGCTCTGTGTCGGGTGAGTGTGTGTCTTGTGTTCAGATTAAATACACAACTGCTCAGTGAATAACAACTACAACCAATACAACAGACAATAAATACAATGAATTATTTGTGGTTGTTTTACATTTTTATTCCCATTTTATTGATTGAATTATATTTATTTAATTCATAATTAGTATTTTTTGTTTTTGTGTGCTTTTGTCGAGACAAAAACTGCATTTTATCACAAATCTCTGTCAACAATAATTTTAAGAATAACAATAATGGTAGAAAACATAATTAATGAACATCATTACATATTAATAATATTAATCTAGTTAATTATGGCAATATATAGAAATATTGATGTCTAATTTAAGGACAAATTATGTTTTTATCAATGAGTCTCTGTAAGAGTCTTGTTGGTCTTGGATCTCAAGTGTGTTTGTGCAACATTTGCCGCAGCAGAGTGTGTAGTTGTGGTTTGTGACGGAATGTTGTGCGAGCGCAGAGTTCCTGGTGGAGTACGAGGAGAGCCAGTGGGAGCCCGGTCGATGGAAGGAGCTTCAAAAGGTTCCCGGTAACCAGGCAACAGCCGAGCTGCTGCTGCACGGACACCTCGACTACCAGTTCAGGGTTTACGCCGTCAACGCCGTCGGGCCCGGACCCCCCAGCGAGACCACCGGGAGACACAAGACGCCCCCTGCTGGTGAGTCTGATCCACTTTGATGAAGGTTCACGTGGACGACAGGAGAAGAACAAAGAGTTTAGATCATCACATCATCGTCAGACATCAGATCATCTTGTTTCGTTCAAGTTTGAAAACAAGTGAAGTCACGACGTCGAACTTTCGTGTTCCAGTGATTGAGTTCTTCAAAGCAGCACCAGGTCAAAGGTCAAACCAAGAAACAAACCAGTTCAGAACAAGCAACAGAAAGAAACGCATCTTAAAAAAGTTTCTTGTTGTGATTTAAACGTTTTTTTCATTTTTCTCTGAAGCTCCCGATAAAAACCCCGAGAACATCAAGATTCAAGGTCATCTGCCGGGTCAGCTGGACATCAGCTGGGAGGTGAGAGAAGACCTGGACGTGACCTCAGGAAACACTTTATTCATCTCATGTCTTCTCTCTGCAGCCGATTCTGCCGGTGGAGCACAACGGGCCGGGCCTGGAGTACAAGGTGAGCTACCGTCAGCTGGCCGTGGAGGACGCCTGGAAGGAGCACCTGGTCAAACGGCACTCCTTCGTGCTGAAGAACACGTCCATCTTCATCCCCTACGAGGTGAAGATCCAGAGCAGGAACAGCCACGGCTGGGGCCCGGAGCCCCGGGTGGTCACGGGTTACTCCGGAGGAGACGGTGAGTGGAGCACCTCTGCTGGTCTCTTCACCTCCATGATCATGTCTTCACGTCGCTCTGTCTTCAGTCGTCTCGTGGCATTGTCTGCGGGAGAATGTGTCAGGTTCAGTTCTTTCTTTCTCCTCCTGCGTCTGGTGTCGTCGTTGTCAAGAACCTTCTAGAGTGTGAGACGTCCTTGAGACGGTGTTTGACGAGGATCACCAGACATGTGTAGATAGTTGGAGAGCTTCAAGTTTAGAGCTGCACGATGACAGGAAGTGATCATGAACATAAACCATTGTTTTGATGTTTAATCCAGTCTTTTATATTCTTTAAATAAATAAATAATACAATAAATATTACAATGGTTGTAACACAACGTAGAACAAAAGTATCACTTATTTTTGAAACTAAGAAACATGTATAAGATCGAAACTTTTTTTTAAATTAATTTTCATGTTTATCCCATATTTTTCTTCCTTTGACTAAAATGTTTGATGAAAAACTGAATCTTGAATTATATTAAATTTGTTCATTTGGTGTTAAAGACGAAACGATTA
Organism: Callionymus lyra; assembly: GCF_982586985.1. NCBI lineage: Eukaryota > Metazoa > Chordata > Actinopteri > Syngnathiformes > Callionymidae > Callionymus > Callionymus lyra. The sequence continues at coordinate 2,038,167 of NC_141836.1, forward strand.
TTCATTCGTTCACTGGCCGACAAACACATTTATTTAAATTTCATCAAATGTTTTTGTGAAGTAATAAAATTACACGGAAACTAATTCCATATTTCAAGAGACATTTAATCGATTAGTTTCGTTGAAGAATTGTAGTGAAATATCTTTTTGAAATGTTTGCTTTATTGTTGTTATTTGCTCCGCCCCTCCTCAAGGGGGCGCACGGTCCACTTTGTAAGTAAGTAAGTAAGTAATATTTATTTATATAGACCAGGGTCACAAAGCGCTTAAACAATCAAAACAATACTCAAAAAAGTACATATTGTGAACCAACTTCAGTCATTGTACTTGATTAATAACAAATATTAGACTTTTATCATTTGAAAAACGAGACTGATTTATTTCCAGTGAAGTTACAAGATGTTGTCTTCGGCTGCTAAAGAGAAAAGGATTACTTTCCAGGGACTCCACTTGAGACACCCTGGACCAGCCACTCACACACGTACACAGAAGAAACGACACAATTAGTCTTGGTTGTTTGAACCTCATTGAATTCCTTGTAAAAGTCACTTTATGAGGTGATGGTTCACTCGTCGTGCAGCTCTAAAGCCTCCAGACCCTCCAGACCCTCCAGTGACATCTTCTGTCTTCAGTTCCGTCGGCGGCTCCTCGGGACGTGGCCGTGGAGGTGATGAACAGCAGCGTCCTGAGGGTGAGCTGGACCCCGGTTCCTCCCGCCACCCTCAGGGGTCACCTGCGAGGGTACCAGGTGGGTCCAGACTCCACGGGAGCATCCGACCGGTTTCTCTCTGACGCCGCTGACCGTCTCTCGCAGGTCCACTGGGTCCGGACCCGGAGTCTGATGAGTCCAGAGAAGCTTCTGAACGAGCGACGGTCCTTGTCCTTCGCGGGGAAGAGGGACCACGGGTTCGTTCCGGGCCTGGAAGCGTTCTCAGAGTATCGACTGACGGTCAACGTCTTCAACAAGAAAGGAAACGGACCCAACAGTGACCCGGTCCACTTCAACACCACAGAAGGAGGTGAAGAGAGTCTTGAGCTGTCAGAAGATCATCTTAAGGATATTTATTATACATGTTTAGTCTCATTTAGTCTTAGATTACGTTTATTAATCGTATCTAAAGTTTTATTTGACACATTATCAGAGTCATTGATGTGTTTTTAAATGTTTATGATCAATGTATTACAATTTTTTTAATCACTTGTACATTTAAATTGATGGTTTATTATTTAAAACTACTTATTTATATTCATTATTAATTCAATTACAATGAATAAGATTGTTTCACTTAAAAAAACATGTTCTCTTCCCTGAAAATAATAAAATAATTCATAAAAAATTAACTATTTATATGTCGGTTCAGTGGTTGATGAAATATATAGAAATATATACTGATGAAGTTTATGTTATAGTTCCAGATCCAGTGCCCGTCCTGACGGCGTCTAACGCCCAGAGAGACTCCATCCTGCTGGTCTGGGGTCCTCCAGTGAAGACCAACGGGGTCTTGACTGGTTATTGGCTTCAATATCAACGAAGTGAGTTTGAAATCCTGTGTCACACCGTGTTATGTCTCACACCAGCCGCTAGATGGCAGTGTTGGCGGCCTGTGTTGTTGTTTCCTCTGTGTGTTGAAAAAATGAAGATGAAGTGAAGAAGAAGTGAGAGAGAAATGATTGACAACATGTTCCTGATCTTCTTCACCTCTGGTCATCAAACATGTCTAATGAACACGCCTGACACACGCCAGCCGAGCTCTGACTTTATTATGATCTTTATTATGATCTTTATTATGATCTTTATTATGATCTTTATTACATTTATTTACACTTTTGTTCGTCATCGTTTTTAATCCTGAACTAGAAACAAAAAAAAACAAAAGTGTAAAAACAAGAATTGAGTCGTGAAGTCGTTCCATCGTCAGATGTTTGTTTAAAAAACATGTCAATAAAACGGAGGAAAATGTTATTTATGGTAGAATCTCAGGAACCGAACCTTCACTGCGGCTCAGAACCTTCAGGCTCGAACCAAAGACCTTCAGATGTCAGGAAGTGTCGTCCAGGTCGACCTCTGACCTGAATTCTTCATTTAACGTTTTTGTGTCGACCTTCAAAATAAGAGCGTGTGTTCTGTGAGGACTTCCTGCTGACCTCTGATGGAACATCTGACCTTCTGTCCTCGTTCTGTCGTCACAGTCACACCTTTCTTCTCCTGACTTCCATCTTCTCTCAGGATCACATCATGGGTTCATCTTCTCTGTTGACCCTCGTTAACATGTTTCACGAGTCGTTACATGACACACCTGACCTCCATACCTGACCCCCACACACCTGACCCCCCACACCTGACCTCCACACCTGACCCTCCACACCTGACCCCCACACACCTGACCCCCCACACCTGACCCCCACACACCTGACCCTCCACACCTGACCCTCCACACCTGACCCTCCACACCTGACCCCCACACACCTGACCCCCCACACCTGACCCCCACACACCTGACCCTCCACACCTGACCCTCCACACCTGACCCCCCACACCTGACCCTCCACACCTGACCCTCCACACCTGACCCCCACACACCTGACCCCCCACACCTGACCCCCACACACCTGACCCCCCACACACCTGACCCCCACACACCTGACCCTCCACACCTGACCCCCACACCTGACCCCACACACCTGACCCCACACACCTGACCCTCCACACCTGACCCCCACACCTGACCCCCACACACCTGACCCTCCACACCTGACCCCCACACCTGACCCCCACACAACTGACCTCCACACCTGACCCCCACACACCTGACCCCCCACACACCTGACCCCCCACACCTGACCTCCACACCTGACCCCCCACACACCTGACCCCCACACACCTGACCCTCCACACCTGACCCCCACACACCTGACCCCCACACACCTGACCCTCCACACCTGACCCCCACACCTGACCCCCACACAACTGACCTCCACACCTGACCCCCACACACCTGACCCCCCACACACCTGACCCCCCACACCTGACCTCCACACCTGACCCCCCACACACCTGACCCCCACACACCTGACCCTCCACACCTGACCCCCACACACCTGACCCTCCACACCTGACCCCCACACCTGACCCCCACACAACTGACCTCCACACCTGACCCCCACACACCTGACCTCCACACCTGACCCCCCACACACCTGACCCCCACACACCTGACCCTCCACACCTGACCCCCACACACCTGACCCTCCACACCTGACCCCCACACCTGACCCCCACACAACTGACCTCCACACCTGACCCCCACACACCTGACCCCCCACACACCTGACCCCCCACACCTGACCTCCACACCTGACCCCCCACACACCTGACCCCCACACACCTGACCCTCCACACCTGACCCCCACACACCTGACCCCCACACACCTGACCCTCCACACCTGACCCCCACACCTGACCCCCACACAACTGACCCTCCACACCTGACCCCCACACACCTGACCCCCCACAGCTGACCCCCACACCTGACCCCCCCACACCTGAGCCCCACACACCTGACCCTCCACACCTGACCCCCCACACCTGACCCCCCACACCTGACCTCCACACCTGACCTCCACACCTGACCCCCCACACCTGACCCCCCACACCTGACCCTCCACACCTGACCCTCATGTGTCTCCTCTGTCTCCTCAGTCAACGACTCTTCTCTGGAGGTTCAGGATTCCCGGGAGACAAACATTTCCGGAGCCGAGGTCACAAACTGGAAGCTTCAGGATCTTCAGGACGACAGTCTTTATCGCTTCCTGCTCAGAGCCTGTACTGGCAGTGGATGTGGAGACGCTCGAGTGCAGGAGAGTCGGACGGTTACGCTAGAACGTGAGTGGATGAACTTATGACACGTGTTCATGTTCATGTTGTCACACACACATGTTCATGTTGTCACACACACACATGTTCATGTTGTCACACACACACATGTTCATGTTGTCACTCACACACACATGTTCATGTTGTCACACACACATGTTCATGTTGTCATACACACACATGTTCATGTTGTCACACACACACACACACATGTTCATGTTGTCACACACACATGTTCATGTTGTCATACACACACATGTTCATGTTGTCACTCACACACACATGTTCATGTTGTCACACACACACACACATGTTCATGTTGTCACACACACACACACATGTTCATGTTGTCACACACACATGTTCATGTTGTCACTCACACACACACACATGTTGTCACTCACACACACATGTTCATTTTTGTCACACACACAAGTTCATGTTGTCACTCACACACACACATTCATGTTGTCACACACACATTCATGTTGTCACACACACACATTAATGTTGTCACTCACACACACACACACACACACATTCATGTTGTCACACACACACACATTCATGTTGTCACACACACATTCATGTTGTCACTCACACACACACACATTAATGTTGTCACTCACACACACACACATGTTCATGTTGTCACTCACACACACATGTTCATGTTGTCACACACACACACACACACATTCATGTTGTCACTCACACACACACACATTCATGTTGTCACACACACACACACACGTTCATGTTGTCACTCACACACACACACATTCATGTTGTCACTCACACACACACACATGTTCATGTTGTCACTCACACACACACACATTCATGTTGTCACACACACACACACGTTCATGTTGTCACACACACACACACGTTCATGTTGTCACTCACACACACACACATTCATGTTGTCACTCACACACACACACATGTTCATGTTGTCACTCACACACACACACATTCATGTTGTCACACACTCACACACACACACATTCATGTTGTCACACACTCACACACACACACACACATTCATGTTGTCACACACACTCAGTCTAGTTCAATAACATGTTTGAAGTCACAGGAAGTGAAGTAAAAGTTAAACTAGATTCTTGGAAACTAAACTCCTAACTTTTCTATATTTTACTACAAATATTGTTTATCAAGTTGAGATTATTTCCAGTTCATTTGAAGCTGAAATAAACAAACATCAAGATGTTGTTATTTTAACGTCTATTTTTATCCGTCAGTCACGAGACGAATCTGAGACTTAATTCTCTGAGGATGATCCATGTTTACATGCAGCTGAGCATGCTGGGTAAATGAGGCTTGTTGGCGTGGACGTCCCACGCACACGTCACGCGTGAAGCTGTCAATCATCCACAGATAGACTCGTGTAAATCTTCTTCTCTGATGTCGAGTCTTTGTTCTGCTGCAGAGAATCATGTGTTCATCATTATATTAACATGAGATGAAAAATAGAAATATTTGACTTCAGCTCAAGGTCGGGAAATTCAATTAAAAAAAATCCTTGAATTGATTATGTTTTGTGACAAATAAGACATTTTTTCATTAAAATATCTTCAATAATAATCATTAAAAACGATTTGAAATGACATCAAAGATAAAATCCTGAAATGAAAGAAGATGAAAAATATGAAGATTTGTTTTTTGACATTTGACTAAAAATGAAAAATGTTACAAAACAGACATTAGTTTAAGATTTTCCTCTCGTTTAAAGTTTGACTTTAGTTTGTTATATATTAATATATATATAAATAAATATAATATTATATATTCTTGTATAAAAGATACATTATTCTGTAAAGTTTAAAAATCCAAAATAAATGTTCTTCAACAAAACTAGAATCAAAGACAAAAACATGATTTTTATTCTCAGTCATAGGTTTGAATACCATAAATGTCGACGTTCCTGAGCTTTTGTTGTTTTTAATGAAAGACGACAGAAACTTGTTCATCAAATGAAAGTAAATGAAGGAAAACGAAGCGATCATGAAAGCGTGAACCTAAAGGGACGTAAATACTTTGTCGTGGGATTCGAACCCGGAGTTGAATCGTAAGAATGAACGAGACCAAGAAGTTTAAACCTCTTGAGTCTCTCGTGGATCGACGTCTTCTCTGGATCCTCAGATTCAAAAGTGATCGTTTATCGTTTGTTCCTCAATCACTCGGGAATGTTTACAAAGAAGATATGATAAAGAAAAGTGAGATTTTCTCGCCGATCAAGAATCAATCATCAGTTCAACGATGGACTGACGAACAATGACAGCCTTTAGATGATAAACCTTTAATGTTTGATAAAAATAAAATGAATATTAAATATTACACAGTCCTGGAATGAAAATGTTTTTCAAATGATCCTCAATAGAAATCATTAAACAACAGTTTTTTATTGTTACTATTATGTGGTTTGAGAAGTAATACTCAAATAATACTTGACTTTCGATGTAGAATATTTACTTGAATAAATAAATAACAATAAAAGAATATTTCCCATCAGTGATCGTAAGATTTGACGTAGAATTCATCGTAACAAAGACGTAAAAAAACATCAGTTCTTCCAAACACTGAAAACTCTAGACTCCTGTGCTGTGTCTCAAATCGCATACTAATCTTAGTATACTAGAAGTTAGTATGCATCAGTTTAGTATGCATACTAACTAGTACGCAAATTCTCCACAGATAGTTTGTCTCAAATCAAACTCTGCTGCTACACACTAACCGGAAATCACATGACAGCTTCTTCTTCTACTTCTATTTAACGATGTTTCAAGCAGCTGTTTGAACGCTATCGCCACCTGCTGGCAGCACGTATTGCAACCTTGGAAAAAGAAATAAAGAAAAAATATGAGAATCTAAATAATCGCGAGATATTTAAGCTGGTATCAGCAGCGAAGACGTGTTTATCCTCGTACTGCTGCTGAAAATACACATTTAAGTATATGAATATATATGCATTTATATATGTAAGTAACTTCCGTTTAAAACGTCACTAAAATGGCGGCTGTTTAGTATGGTTAGTGTCCATCGAACCATACTAGTTTTGTGGGCGTGTTAGTACGCCACTGTAGTGTGCATGGCGCACTAAATTTCGCATACTAAGAATTGAGACACACTAACGTACTAAAAATACTAACTTTTAGTACGCTAGTATGTGATTTGAGACACAGCACTGGCTTGTTTTCTAACTTTGACCTTTGACCTGAGACGTTCAGGATCAAAGGTCGAAACCATGGTTTCCAGCGACCGGTCGCAATAAAAGACAGTAGAAGCAGAAACATCTGAAGAGAAAGGAGCGCCAGAGTTAATGAACGTGGCCGACGCAGATAAAACTCTTGCTCTCGCAGGAGTCGCACGTGAAGCAAACACACAAAAGCATGAAACCAACGTCACACAACAATGAGCAGCGTCTCTGGAGAATAGATTCGCTTTCTAGTGACGAACACCTCGTTCTCTGCAGCGCGAGCCAGCTTTTAAATATCATTAACAGCAGACACACAACCAACACAACAACACACACACAAGTTACACACACAGAAGTCACACAAACAGAAGTTACACAAACAGAAGTAACAACAACAGAGGTAACACAAACAGAAGTGACAAAAACAGAAGTAACACAAACAGAAGTGACACAAACAGAAGTAACAACAAAAGAAGTCACACAAACAGAAGTTACACAAACAGAAGTGACACCAACAGAAGTCACACAAACAGAAGTGACACAAACAGAAGTCACACAAACAGAAGTCACACAAACAGAAGTAACACAAACAGAAGTAACACAAACAGAAGTGACCCAAACAGAAGTAACACAAACAGAAGTCACACAAACAGAAGTGACACAAACAGAAGTAACAACAACAGAAGTTACACAAACAGAAGTAACACCAACAGAAGTTACACAAACAGAAGTAACACAAACAGAAGTGACACCAACAGAAGTCACACAAACAGAAGTCACACAAACAGAAGTCACACAAACAGAAGTCACACAAACAGAAGTAACACAAACAGAAGTAACACAAACAGAAGTGACCCAAACAGAAGTAACACAAACAGAAGTGACACAAACAGAAGTGACACAAACAGAAGTAACAACAACAGAAGTCACACAAACAGAAGTGACACAAACAGAAGTAACAACAAAAGAAGTCACACAAACAGAAGTGACACAAACAGAAGTAACAACAACAGAATTAACACAAACAGAAGTAACACAAACAGAAGTTACACAAACAGAAGTCACACAAACAGAAGTATGAGAGTAAAGTAGGAACATCCGTCACTAGACCAAGGATGGAAAATAAAGAAAAGGCTAACAGGGTTTCATGCTGACAGCTGTCCACCTGTGTAAGTGCGTGTGTGTGTGTGAGTGTGTGTGTGTGTGTGTGTGTGTGTGTGCGTGTGTGTGTCTCGTACTCATTGAAAAATTCTTCTTTTTCATTTTCAATCTCTCTGAAGATTCATCCACGACTCCAGCTGCGCCTTCTGTTCACAGCAGTACGTATCTCTACAAGTACAAGTGCAAGTAGAATTACAAGTAGAAGTGCAAGTATAGCAGTAGAAATACAAGTACAAGTGCAAGTAGAATTACAAGTAGAAGTGCAAGTATAGCAGTAGAAATACAAGTACAAGTACAAGTGCAAGTAGAATTACAAGTAGAAGTGCAAGTATAGCAGTAGAAATACAAGTACAAGTACAAGTACAAGTGCAAGTAGAATTACAAGTAGAAGTGCAAGTATAGCAGTAGAAATACAAGTACAAGTACAAGTACAAGTGCAAGTAGAATTACAAGTAGAAGTGCAAGTACAAGTACACGTTCAAGTATAGCAGTAGAAGTAGAAGTAGAAGTACAAAAGTACAAGTGCAAGTAGAAGTTTACAAGTATACAAGTAAACAAGTACAAGTACAAGTAGAGGTAGAAACTGCTGACAGTTGAATTTACATTCATGTCATGTATGTTGAGTGACAGTTGAAGTTTACATTCATGTCATGTATGTTGAGTGACAGTTGAAGTTTACATTCATGTCACGTATGTTGATTGACAGTTGAAGTTTACATTCATGTCACGTATGTTGAGTGACAGTTGAAGTTTACATTCATGTCACGTAAGTTGATTAACAGTTGAAGTTTACATTCATGTCACGTATGTTGAGTGACAGTTGAAGTTTACATTCATGTCACGTATGTTGAGTGACAGTTGAAGTTTACATATATGTTACGTATGTTGAGTGACAGTTAAAGTTTACATTCATGTCACGTATGTTGAGTGACAGTTGAAGTTTACATATATGTCACGTATGTTGATTGACAGTTGAAGTTTACATTCATGTCACGTATGTTGAGTGACAGTTGAAGTTTACATTCATGTCACGTATGTTGAGTGACGGTTGAAGTTTACATTGATGTCACGTATGTTGAGTGACAGTTGAAGTTTACATTCATGTCACGTATGTTGAGTGACAGTTGAAGTTTACATTCATGTCACGTATGTTGAGTGACAGTTGAAGTTTACATATATGTCACGTATGTTGATTGACAGTTGAAGTTTACATTCATGTCACGTATGTTGAGTGACAGTTGAAGTTTACATTCATGTCACGTAAGTTGAGTGACAGTTGATTTTTACATTCATGTCACGTATGTTGAGTGACAGTTGAAGTTTACATTCATGTCACGTATGTTGAGTGACAGTTGAAGTTTACATTCATGTCACGTATGTTGAGTGACAGTTGAAGTTTACATTCATGTCACGTATGTTGAGTGACAGTTGAAGTTTACATTCATGTCACGTAAGTTGAGTGACAGTTGATTTTTACATTCATGTCACGTAAGTTGAGTGACAGTTGAAGTTTACATTCATGTCACGTATGTTGAGTGACAGTTGAAGTTTACATTCATGTCACGTATGTTGAGTGACAGTTGAAGTTTACATTCATGTCACGTATGTTGAGTGACAGTTGAAGTTTACATTCATGTCACGTATGTTGAGTGACAGTTGAAGTTTACATTCATGTCACGTATGTTGAGTGACAGTTGAAGTTTACATTCATGTCACGTATGTTGAGTGACAGTTGAAGTTTACATTCATGTCACGTAAGTTGAGTGACAGTTGAAGTTTACATTCATGTCACGTATGTTGAGTGACAGTTGAAGTTTACATTCATGTCACGTATGTTGAGTGACAGTTGAAGTTTACATTCATGTCACGTATGTTGAGTGACAGTTGAAGTTTACATTCATGTCACGTAAGTTGAGTGACAGTTGAAGTTTACATTCATGTCACGTATGTTGAGTGACAGTTGAAGTTTACATTCATGTCACCTATGTTGAGTGACAGTTGAAGTTTACATTCATGTCACGTATGTTGAGTGACAGTTGAAGTTTACATTCATGTCACGTGGTCTCGAAAAGCGCTATATAAATAAATATTACTTACTTACTTACTTACGTATGTTGAGTGACAGTTGACGTTTACATTCATGTCACGTATGTTGAGTGACAGTTGAAGTTTACATATATGTCACGTATGTTGAGTGACAGTTGAAGTTTACATATATGTCACGTATGTTGAGTGACAGTTGAAGTTTACATTCATGTCACGTATGTTTAGTGACAGTTGAAGTTTACATTCATGTCTTGTAAGTTGAGTGACAGTTGATTTTTACATTCATGTCACGTATGTTGAGTGACAGTTGAAGTTTACATTCATGTCACGTATGTTGAGTGACAGTTGAAGTTTACATTCATGTCACGTATGTTGAGTGACAGTTGAAGTTTACATTCATGTCACGTATGTTGAGTGACAGTTGAAGTTTACATTCATGTCATGTATGTTGAGTGACAGTTGAAGTTTACATTCATGTCACGTATGTTGAGTGACAGTTGAAGTTTACATTCATGTCACGTATGTTGAGTGACAGTTGAAGTTTACATTCATGTCACGTATGTTGAGTGACAGTTGAAGTTTACATTCATGTCACGTATGTTGAGTGACAGTTGAAGTTTACATTCATGTCACGTATGTTGAGTGACAGTTGAAGTTTACATTCATGTCACGTATGTTGAGTGACAGTTGAAGTTTACATTCATGTCACGTATGTTGAGTGACAGTTGAAGTTTACATATATGTCACGTATGTTGATTGACAGTTGAAGTTTACATTCATGTCACGTATGTTGAGTGACAGTTGAAGTTTACATTCATGTCACGTATGTTGAGTGACAGTTGAAGTTTACATTCATGTCACGTAAGTTGAGTGACAGTTGATTTTTACATTCATGTCACGTATGTTGAGTGACAGTTGAAGTTTACATTCATGTCACGTATGTTGAGTGACAGTTGAAGTTTACATTCATGTCACGTATGTTGAGTGACAGTTGAAGTTTACATTCATGTCACGTATGTTGAGTGACAGTTGAAGTTTACATTCATGTCACGTATGTTGAGTGACAGTTGAAGTTTACATTCATGTCACGTATGTTGAGTGACAGTTGAAGTTTACATTCATGTCACGTATGTTGAGTGACAGTTGAAGTTTACATTCATGTCACGTATGTTGAGTGACAGTTGAAGTTTACATTCATGTCACGTATGTTGAGTGACAGTTGACGTTTACATTCATGTCACGTATGTTGAGTGACAGTTGAAGTTTAGATTCATGTCACGTATGTTGAGTGACAGTTGAAGTTTACATTCATGTCACGTATGTTGAGTGACAGTTGAAGTTTACATATATGTTACGCATGTTGAGTGACAGTTGAAGTTTACATTCATGTCACGTATGTTGAGTGACAGTTGAAGTTTACATTCATGTCACGTATGTTGAGTGACAGTTGAAGTTTACATATATGTCACGTATGTTGATTGACAGTTGAAGTTTACATATATGTCACGTATGTTGAGTGACAGTTGAAGTTTACATTCATGTCACGTATGTTGAGTGACAGTTGAAGTTTACATATATGTCACGCATGTTGAGTGACAGTTGAAGTTTACATTCATGTCACGCATGTTGAGTGACAGTTGAAGTTTACATTCATGTCACGCATGTTGAGTGACAGTTGAAGTTTACATTCATGTCACGTATGTTGAGTGACAGTTGACGTTTACATTCATGTCACGCATGTTGAGTGACAGTTGAAGTTTACATTCATGTCACGTATGTTGAGTGACAGTTGAAGTTTACATATATGTCACGTATGTTGAGTGACAGTTGAAGTTTACATTCATGTCACGCATGTTGAGTGACAGTTGAAGTTTACATTCATGTCACGCATGTTGAGTGACAGTTGAAGTTTACATTCATGTCACGTATGTTGAGTGACAGTTGAAGTTTACATTCATGTCAGGTATGTTGAGTGACAGTTGAAGTTTACATTCATGTCACGTATGTTGAGTGACAGTTGAAGTTTACATATATGTCACGTATGTTGATTGACAGTTGAAGTTTACATTCATGTCACGTAAGTTGAGTGACAGTTGAAGTTTACATTCATGTCACGCATGTTGAGTGACAGTTGAAGTTTACATTCATGTCACGTATGTTGATTGACAGTTGAAGTTTACATATATGTCACGTATGTTGAGTGACAGTTGAAGTTTACATTCATGTCACGCATGTTGATTGACAGATCGTTCAGACTCTTCTCTCGACACAATCGGTCTCAACATTTGTGATCATGTTCCTAAACCTTCAACAATAGAGTTCGTCTTCATCTATTTTCATGTTCCCTCGCGGGCGTCGACAAACGCCAGCTTTGCTCAAGAGCGAGTGAAGCCTGGTTGTCGCTCCCGCCCACAGCCTCACACGTCACCACAATCCACTCAATTAAGTCTGAGGCCACAGTTGCCTTTTGAACTGTCGTCTCGAGGAGCTTCTGCCGGGAACTCAGGATCCTATTTGCCTCGTCTAATCCGCTTTCCTGCCTCCTTTTGCCTTTTTTCTCCTGCATGTCTTTTCTCTTCCCACCAATTTCTCTGCCTCTCTTTATCAGTTCCAGCGCTGTTGAACATAAGCTCTTACGCCAGCGACACCTTTGCCAGAATCAGCTGGACGGCCCGAGACGAGCCCCGGGACTCTCAGCTCTATGTGGCTTATATGAACAACAGTAAGAAGCTCTTCTGTCTCTGCTGCTCGTGTTCGTCTCTCCTTCGCCGTCTTCTCCTGTGAGATCACGAGTGAAATACTGTCACTACTTTCAAACTATCTTCATCATCATCACCAGCATCTTCAACATCACGTGTCCCTTATCTGGGATCAGTCCATCCCAGCTAGTCAGGGTGAGAGGCGGGGGATGCCTACCCAGAGTAGACTCTAGAAACACGTATTCATGAAATCTACAAAAACAGAAAAACATCTTTTATTTCGACAAATCAGTAAAACAATAAGAAGAAATATTGTTTTTTATTTGTGTTAAGAGAAAATATAAACAAATAATGATGAAAGTTTTCTTTGATCTCAAGACAATAAAAACAAAATAAATCAAAACTAAAATAAGAATAAAATCAATGTCAGAGGAAACAACCGTAATATTAGTTTATGATTTTATTCATTTTGAAGTTTGTCATTAAACGTCCTGAAGGTGACGACGGATGTTGACCTTGAACCTTCTGTCAACGTAAAGATGCTTAAAACTCATTTGTTTGAGTTTATTAAAATAAAAACCAAACAACAAGTTTGAGAAAATACTTTTTGAAATCATTTTTATTTCATGCAAACCCTCCTTCACTCTTGGGACCAGAAGAGTAACCATGTATGGATCAGATGATGTTGATTCTTCTCTCCTTCTAACCTCCACTCGCTGCTTCTGCGCTCACCTGTGCAGGTGATGGTTTCTGGCGGATCTCTGACGCCATTAACGCGTCTCAAAGCTTCCACGTAATCCACGGCCTCTTGCCCGGGACAGAGTACACGGTGCGTCTGATGGCCAGAGGCTTGTTCGATAACGCTAGCATTTACGAAGACGTTATCCAGACTCAAGCCAGAGGTGAGGTCGGAGGTCGGCGCCCAGTAGTTTTGAGTTCATTTGAGTCGAAACATGAGATCCTGGTCCAGCAGTTTGTGACGGAGCTTCATGTCTCCTGCAGGTGCGGCCGGTCAGCAGGACGGCGTCTCCACTCAGGCCTGGTTCATCGGGACCATGTGTGTTCTGGCGCTGCTCGCCCTCGTCGTGCTCGTCGTCTGCTTCCTGCGGCGAAACACAGGCGGAAAGTATGCAGGTACGCCGCCACCCCGGCCTGGAGACATGATCTCCATGCAGCAAGGTCAGTTCACAAGAGGCTCGCCGTGCGTCAAGGAGGTCAACGCCATTCATGGTCAAACTAACACACGACCTTATATCATACATCTTATATAAGATCTTGATCTTATAGATCGACATCTTATATAAGATCATGATCTTATAGATCGACATCTTATATAAGATCTTTATTTTATAAATCAACATCTTATATAAGATCTTTATTTTATAGATTAACATTTTATATCTTATATAAGATCATTATCTTATAGATCGACATCTTATATAAGATCTTTATCTTATAGATCAACATCTTAAATAAGATCTTTATCTTATAGATCAACATCTTATATCTTATATAAGATATTTTTCTTATAGATCTTTATCTTATATCTTATATAAGATCTTTATCTTATAGATCAACATCTTATATCTTATATAAGATCTTTATCTTATAGGTCTTTATCTTATATCTTATATAAGATCTTTATCTTATGGATCAACATCTTATATCTTATATAAGATATTTTTCTTATAGATCTTTATCTTATATCTTATATAAGATCTTTATCTTATAGATCAACATCTTATATCTTATATAAGATCTTTATCTTATAGATCAACATCTTATATCTTATATAAGATATTTTTCTTATAGATCAACATCTTATATCTTATATAAGATCTTTATCTTATAGATCAACATCTTATATCTTATATAAGATCTTTATCTTATAGGTCTTTATCTTATATCTTATATAAGATCTTTATCTTATGGATCAACATCTTATATCTTATATAAGATATTTTTCTTATAGATCTTTATCTTATATCTTATATAAGATCTTTATCTTATAGATCAACATCTTATATCTTATACAAGATCTTTATCTTATAGATCAACATCTTATATCTTATATAAGCTCTTTATCTTATAGATCTTTATCTTATATCTTATACAAGATCTTTATCTTATAGATCAACATCTTATATCTTATATAAGTTCTTTATCTTATAGATCAACATCTTATATCTTATATAAGTTCTTTATCTTATAGATCAACATCTTATATCTTATATAAGTTCTTTATCTTATAGATGAAGTTGTTTCGTATCATAAGATTTGTGCAAATATGCAGAGAGACATTTTTGTCAAAATAAAGTGAGATATATGTTAAATATTGACAGATCTCTTCCCAAATTCTTCTTCTTCTTAAAGGTCTCACAACCACTGTAGATCCAAGAACCTGCAGAAGGAGAAAGATCAAAAACTAATGATGATAAACAAGACAATATATTTATAGTCTCTGATGATCACGTCACATGATTTGAAGACTATTTAGAAAGAGTGTCTCTGACCTTGAGAACGACCTTCAACACTGTGCTTGACCTCCTTGGCGTCGCTGCATGAGCGTCAACTCTGCGGGTGATGATGCATGAGGACGGCAGCAGGTTGAAGTCGACGACACTTGTTTATTTGCATGTGAAAACCCTCTGTGGTTTGAGTGACAGGGTCGTGACCCTCCTGTCCTCACATGTGCAGACCTTTGTTCGCTTTGACTGTGTTTCTCTTCCCGTCTCTCCGCCAGTCCTCGTCCTCCCATGTAGCTGCTTTTTGAAATAAAACACTGAATATTTCATCAGCACTTTCAGAGCCTGTCTTCGCCTAAATTGATATTTTCCTGGAGCTGCTGTTTTTGAAAAAAATTGTTCAGAAAACAAGTTTGTTCCCAATGTTTATCAAGATTATACCTGGAGTAGAAGTTTGACACTTGAGATGCAAATATTGAAAATTAAAGTTCTGTTTTTGTCAAGAGTGTGTTGGTACGTGTCACGATACAACGATATATAGTGATAGTGTAGTAACAACATATACGTATGTGTAGTATTGTCCAGTACTTGACTCTGGTGTTGTGATAGTGTAGTAACAAGTATATATGTGTAGTATTGTCCAGTACTTGACTCTGGTGTTGTGATAGTGTAGTAACAAGTATATATGTGTAGTATTGTCCAGTACTTGACTCTGGTGTTGTGATAGTGTAGTAACAAGTATATATGTGTAGTATTGTCCAGTACTTGACTCTGGTGTTGTGATAGTGTAGTAACAAGTATATATGTGTAGTATTGTCCAGTACTTGACTCTGGTGTTGTGATAGTGTAGTAACAAGTACATATGTGTAGTATTGTCCAGTACTTGACTCTGGTGTTGTGATAGTGTAGTAACAAGTATATATGTGTAGTATTGTCCAGTGCTTGACTCTGGTGTTGTGATAGTGTAGTAACAAGTATATATGTGTAGTATTGTCCAGTACTTGACTCTGGTGTTGTGATAGTGTAGTAACAAGTATATATGTGTAGTATTGTCCAGTACTTGACTCTGGTGTTGTGATAGTGTAGTAACAAGTATATATGTGTAGTATTGTCCAGTACTTGACTCTGGTGTTGTGATAGTGTAGTAACAAGTATATATGTGTAGTATTGTCCAGTACTAGACTCTGGTGTTGTGATAGTGTAGTAACAAGTATATATGTGTAGTATTGTCCAGTGCTTGACTCTGGTGTTGTGATAGTGTAGTAACAAGTATATATGTGTAGTATTGTCCAGTACTTGACTCTGGTGTTGTGATAGTGTAGCAACAAGTATATATGTGTATTATTGTCCAGTACTTGACTCTGGTGTTGTGATAGTGTAGTAACGAGTATATATGTGTAGTATTGTCCAGTGCTTGACTCTGGTGTTGTGATAGTGTAGCAACAAGTATATATGTGTAGTATTGTCCAGTACTTGACTCTGGTGTTGTGATAGTGTAGTAACAAGTATATATGTGTAGTATTGTCCAGTACTTGACTCTGGTGTTGTGATAGTGTAGTAACAAGTATATATGTGTAGTATTGTCCAGTACTTGACTCTGGTGTTGTGATAGTGTAGTAACAAGTATATATGTGTAGTATTGTCCAGTACTTGACTCTGGCGTTGTGATAGTGTAGTAACAAGTATATATGTGTAGTATTGTCCAGTACTAGACTCTGGTGTTGTGATAGTGTAGTAACAAGTAAAATGTGTAGTATTGTCCAGTACTTGACTCTAGTTTTTGATAATGTAGTAACAAGTATATATGTGTAGTATTGTCCAGTACTTGACTCTGGTGTTGTAGTATTTACAGACCACATGACTCTTGACGAAGTCGTAACTACTTTCATTTGTTTTCAAACCAAAATATGTCCAAACATCAGCTTTAAAAGCATTGTAAATGTTAATTGTACATATAAAATCGAATTGTTTTATTTGACACACGGTTTAGTGAAATCTTGAAATAATTACCACAAACTAAAACCTGATCTGAAACATACTCATATGTAGGTGAAAGGCGTGAAGATCGTCATGTTGAGCACAAAGCAGCTGTCGGTGTGTCCGCTGCACTCATATCGAGTCTTAAAAGCTTTTGACAAATCTGGCGTCTCACGAACACAGACCGACAGGAAATCACTGAGGGTGATTACAAGTAACAAAAGGCGATTGTCACTCTTTGACTTGTTTCCGTTTTGGGAACCTTTGCTGCTGTCAGAGCTGGAAGCCTCGGCGCCGGGTCTCGACGTTCTTTGAATGATGAGCGTCATGAATGGAAAGTGCTGAGTCTGTGTCGCTGAAATGAAAGTTGTGCTCCTGCAGTGAAGGAGAAGGAGGAGCCGCACGACGACGAGGAGGCGCAGGCCATGCATGAGGACATCTCCTGCGAACACAGGTGAGTCGCACTGAAGGTCGTCGCAGCGCCGCTGGGATGGTAACCTCTTCCTTCCTTCCTTCCTTCTCTCGCCTCAAAGCAAAGCTCAGACTCACGAGCTTCAGCCTGGAAGACACTGACATTTAAGGGACTAGGTAACCATGTGACCTAGATGTAGATCTTTAACCAGAGCCGGACTGATCTCTCAAGATCACTTTCACTTTAATGAAACTAGAAGTGAAAGATGATGTGGTTTTAATTAATTTCTTGTTAATATTAAGTCACTGAAATCAGATTTAAGTTTAGTTAGTTGATCACCAGATTCATTACCGTATGAAGACACATTTTATAATTCACATTGATTACTGATGACGTTTATTTTAACAAAAAATAACATTTTTGCATCTTCAATTTGTAATAAACATTCAAGCCCTCGTGACCCACAAGCAAACACAAGTTTGAATAAAATCAATTCATTATATTTCTTCCTACACAAAGTCTGTATCTTGATTAAGTAAAGGTTATATGCAAGTTGAACTTCCTAGTTACTCATAGATTCAGAGTTTTGGACAATAACAGTATTTAAAATAGTGTCGATCAGTCGGGCTCTGCTGCACTAGTGCTTAGACTGAGATAGTGTGTGTGTGTGTGTGTGTGTGTGTAGCTTACAACTAGCAGTAGAACCACACACACCGCTCTTAAGTGTTGTGTAGTAAATGATGGATGAGTGGTTGTGCGTCTGCTGACCAGCAACTCACTCACAATAATACGGTTACGTCGTTACGTGTTCAATCATTTAGAATCAGACGCTCTCGTCGTGAGCAGCTGATGTTCGTACGACTTCAGGTAGAAAATACTTCACATGGTTCTGATCAAAGTAGACGTTTAAATGCTTTAAAGGACGTTATTTCTATAAGATAAGGATAATGTGTTGGTGTCAACTATTGCACAAAGACAATCAAACTGAAAGAAAGGAAATAGTTTGATGGACAAACAGATATAATTACGATGTATTGAGCCTCCAAAAATTAAAATAATATAGAAATAAATCTTAGTTACTCTACAGTTTTGTTCGTCTCAGGAACGGCTCAAACTGTGAACAAATACAAGAGTTCCAGCTCCAGAGGTCAAAGGTTATTCATCCAGATGAATGGAGGTTTGGGACTCGAGCCATTAGAAAGTGGGATTCAAATGGTAAAAATGTAAAAAGATGTTTTGAAATGAAGTGGAAGGAGAAGAAAATGTCGTCACACAGAGACGAGAGAAATAAAAAGACTTTCAATCATGAGAGTAAAAACTCCCACTTAAGACTAATTGAATCCAGACGTCGACTTGCTTAACATAACTCACATTTACGGAGGAAATAAACGGAGCTTGACAAATGGAAGTGTGTGTGAGTGTGTGTGTGCGTGCGTGTGCGTGCGTGCGTGCGTGTGTGTGTGTGTGTGTGTGTGTTACAGCATCTGCTGTAGTTCTCAAAAGCTGCTGTATTTTCATTGTTTCTGTGGTTCATCAAAGAACAGGAAGTGGCTGAATGGTGCGTGTTCATAACAGAAGCTCTGAAACATCTAAAACACATGTTCCATCTCACCTCCATGATCTGCAATCATGGTTTGTCATGAAGATGCTGTTGATGATGTCATCACGCTGTCACCACTGAACACTATCAGAAGATAATGTTGAGTCTCAGGTTCATAATGTCCGTGTGAAGCACGATAAGAGAGGCGAAGAGAAGAATGCAGGCGCGGTGGAACATTATTAAGGTTCAAGGCAGCACTTCATCGATGTTAATGGAAAGTCAAAATGGCGGTTCGTTGAGGACGAAGAGAACATTTTCTCGTTGTTGCATCACATTAAAAGTTGGGCTCTGATTGGTCGAATGCACTTTGAACAACATGCACATAATTCAGCCCCAAATGATTCTGACAGAACCTGACTTGTTTATTTTAGTCTTCAATTTTTATACCTTTAGCCTTTGGACAAATGTTGCATCATCAAACTTGAAGTGCAACATTTCTTTAAAACCTAAATCTTGCCTCGACGAGAGCGTCCACGAGTGTCTGAGGCAGATGTTAGTTTGATGGAGATGAGAGGAGAAGGTTCATCGAGGACGTGAAGGAAGAGGAGCCTGGTTGAGTTTACAGTCAACAAACATTTTCATTCTTTCTTCTGTGGATCTGTGTTTCATGTTCTCCTCCGAGAGTCACTCCTCGACTCCACAGGCCACAGTTGTTTCATGTGTTTTCAGCCGGCGAGCGATGATTTAGCCTCACAGGCTGATCTCGACGAGGCCGAGGCTCCGATGCAATTATTTTCACTTTGTTTTGCTTTAATTATTCAAAATATGAGCCACAGTAAGAGTCCAGTGTTTACCTGCTCAGCAGACTCAACCTTCCTCGGCTCCACCTCAGGAAATATTTGGCTGCATAATGACTGCTATTAAAATCCAGCAGCACGAGGTGACTTCCATTACCCTGGGATTTGCTGCAGCTTAAGAGATGGAAACTAATGCGAGTCTGGATGTTCGGGGGGAACTCGTTCTAGGACAGAAATGCATCGCGTGAGATGGAAATTTCACAAACTGTTTATGAAACATGACCTCGTTGCTACTGGTGATGATTCTCTGGACAGTTTATCACTTTCTTTATGCATCTATTTGTGGTCGTGGGGGCAGCAGCGTCAGCGGAGAGGCCAGGACTTCTCTCTTCCCTGTGGCCAGCTCACCCCGGGACGTTCCAGTCTCACCCATGGGTTCACACCAGCGGGACACCGTCTTGAACGACTCACCAAACAAATGTTGTGGCTTGTCGTTGGACGGTACCAACCGTTGGTGTTCATGGGTTTGAGAAGACATAGATCGTCTGTTATATCAAGAGCTTTGTCTTTTGGCTTAGCTCTCTTTCTAACACCACTAATTGTGGGAGTGTAACCACTGATGCCTGATGCTGATTGACTCCATCACTCGTGAACAAGACCTTAAGAGACTGGAGTCCTGCACCAGGGACACGAACTCATCCTTGTTACGAGTGAACCACAGACTCGGATTCACACTCAATGGTTAATTGCTCCAGTGAGAGTTAAAGGTCAGGTCCGCAGATAAAAGGTTGACTGTAAAAGTCAAGAACAGGATCAGTGAAGAAGGGAAGCCTTGAGCGAGTCCAACCCTCGCTGGAGATCCACGTCAAGACCGAGCTCCGGTTGAACAGAGAACAGACGTTATCATGGTATCGATATCAATATAATCCTCGCCTCCCTCCACCATTGGCTTTTAGAATAGAGACTCAAATGTGTGGTCAGTTCTTCCATCCATATGTCAAACCCAACACTCAAACGATGATCAAATCTAATGTTCTCTAGGAAAGTCAAACACCCGAGTGTGTGAGATCAGTGGATGAAAATAAAAGAGTCTTCCTTGCACCCGAGGATCGTCTGCTGCCCGCGAGCCCAGTGAGCTCGGATCAGTGGCGAGACAAATGTAATCACGGTCCGCCAGGTGACGCGCCAGCACATCCATCCATCACCTGTTGGTGGGCCCGAGAGCGGATCCCTCCTCCGCCTCTGAACTGGATCCCAATGAAAAGGTCCTAAAAGAGTCGCAACAGAAATGTTATCAGCGTATTCAAAGTCACAGTGGGCGGCCGCGAGTCTGTGGCACCGCTCTCGATAACAGCCACTTATCTCCGGCGCTCTCGAGTCGTCAGAGAAAGGAGGTTTGATAAGACTTGAAATGCGGACCTTCTGTGGCGTGCATGGTAAACGGCCTGAAATGGGGGAGATAAGATTGGTTATTAAAAGTCCACATGAAGGCGACACTATTTGCAGTCGGAGACAGAACTGGGAGAGAAAAGGGGTTCGAACGCCGGATCATAAAGTCTCCTCTGAGACGTTATGAATATTGATGCAGATGGTTTAGGGGATTAGTAAACAGGACGTGGTGGGGAAAAGATCCGGGTGTTCTTTGAGGTCACCCCACGTCTTGTCTAGAAGCACCTGCACGTCGACCACTCGCCTGACCTTAAATTGGCATCTAATCTCCTCTGCTGGTGTGCGCGGCCCTCGGGAATACCGGGAACGACAGGCTGTTTGTCTGGGATTGTATATTCTATACGTCTCCACACAGGAGCACTTTCTAAAGATCGTAAATCACCTCTAATCCTGAAGACCTGACGACTGGTGATTGAAGACTCTTCTGCTGTGAACGTTGCCTTGTTTCGTTCGACTCAATCTTCGCTCTCATTTACATTTTATTTTTCAGTAACTTTGCAGTTACAAGAGAGAGGAATCTTGTTCATTATATTTACTATTGTGACAGTTTGTTTCTGTCTTGTTGTATATATTTTTTTACACATCAATAATCTTCAAACACACCATCGACAGCAAAAAATTCTTCTCTCTCTGTGTTTGATGATCTACTGACTCCTTCAAGAAACATCTGTGTTTGATGATCTACTGACTCTGAAGAAACATCTGTGTTTGATGATCTACTGACTCCTTCAAGAAACATCTGTGTTTGATGATCTACTGACTCTGAAGAAACATCTGTGTTTGATGATCTACTGACTCCTTCAAGAAACATCTGTGTTTGATGATCTACTGACTCCTTCAAGAAACATCTGTGTTTGATGATCTACTGACTCCTTCAAGAAACATGTGTGTTTGATGATCTACTGACTCCTTCAAGAAACATCTGTGTTTGATGATCTACTGACTCCTTCAAGAAACATCTGTGTTTGATGATCTACTGACTCCTTCAAGAAACATCTGTGTTTGATGATCTACTGACTCCTTCAAGAAACATGTGTGTTTGATGATCTACTGACTCCTTCAAGAAACATCTGTGTTTGATGATCTACTGACTCCTTCAAGAAACATCTGTGTTTGATGATCTACTGACTCCTTCAAGAAACATCTGTGTTTGATGATCTACTGACTCCTTCAAGAAACATCTGTGTTTGATGATCTACTGACTCTGAAGAAACATCTCAAGACACTTTTATTTGAGCTTTTCCTTGATTCTCTGAGACTCCTGTGTTTGTCTCTGTGTTAAATTGACCTTTAAAGTATATATTTTATTGAGTTTTGTTTTGATTGTTTAAGTGTTTTGTGACCCTGGTCTGGAAAAGTTCTGTATAAATATTACTTACTTACTTAAAAAGATTTGAAGACATTTTTTTATTTTCAACCCTCACAGACCTGAAAGGATGTTTTTGTTCCTCCAAGGTCGTTGTTTATTATTTAGTTAAATTTTTGCTGATGTTAATTTCACCAACTTTTAAAATGAATAGTTGTCTTGTCAAACAACTCGTTCATCAAATTGGGAAATGAAAACCTTCTGTGTTTTATCCGTTGCTCACTCTCGTCCCTTGTGCTGACCACTGCAGCGACGGCGACCAGAAGCCTCTGAAAAGCTCGATGAACGGCGATGCCTTGCTGGGCGACGGCATCAGCAGAGACAGCCTGGTGGACTACGCCAGCGACGGCGGCGAATTCAGCGAGGACGGCTCATTTATCGGGGAATATTCGGGGATCAAGCACAGAGGCTCCGTCGGCGAGCCCAACGGACACTCTGAAGTCATCACCTGAAAGACCACCTGTTGAGACTCACCTGGAGGGTGAAGAGACTCAGAAGGACATGTTGGCACCGGAGCTTCATACTACTGTGTAAATACTGCCAGAGAGTGAATCTAAGATTTTATTAATGAGAATAAATGTTTTTTTTACATGTTACTAAACACTGTCGTGACTCTCAGCTCAGTTCTTCTACTTTAAAGTAAAGTAAAGTTCCAGAGACTTGATGATCTTTCAGGTCATCAATGAAACTTGTTTTATTTCCCTCAAATAAACTCATTCTATTTTTTCGGTTCAGAAACTAAAATCCATGAATGCATAACAAAACAGAAACCAAACAAATTGAAAAGGAATTGATAAGCAGATACCAGTGTTTCCTCTAAATCCCCGAACAATCGAAGAATGAGTTTACGATCCATCAACAAGTCCCACATCTCTGGACTCACTCGGGCTGATAACACAAATGCTTCCCCAGCTAGAAGTCTCGTGTT